>NC_065588.1:8010000-8138694 GCF_024542745.1 Macaca thibetana thibetana
ATCTGGAAATATTCACAGTCTTCTCAGTGAGGAATAGGAAAACAACTTCCCTGCCTTACTGCCAACCTGTTTGAAGAGCCAGAAGTTGACGTGAAGTTGGAAGGTCACCTTTCCAGCTAAACCCCACTCCATAGCTAGGTGCATTTTTATTCAAAAGCTCCATGAGCAGAGGCAACAGTGAGAACTGAGAACCAAAATACTGTCATTGGCAAGGGTTTGGCTAAAGGTTCTGAGATGTGTAAACACCAAGAAGGGAAAGGGAGATTGAGCAACATATGAAAATGGGGCTGTAGGAACAAACACAGAGAAAATAAGTCACCAATAACGTACTTGCACCCAGAGCAAAGTGACAGTGCACATACATTCATCCTCTCAAGTGTGGCTACACTGCACATTGACTCATGCTATCTCAAACGTGGTTTATTGGAAAGATTCAAGTCCCCTAAGGGCACTCGGCATCGGACCACAGTGACATGGTAACAGACATATGCAAGCGTGCCGTGACCCTAAAGCCACAACACACTGTAGATAATAATCGCTCAGAAAAAAATCCTCTCCCAGAGCTAAAGTTACAAATTCCAAGTTTGCTGTAAACATTCTTTGGGGAATTCCTTTAAAGGTATGAGTTAAAATAAAACAGAAAATCAACACCTAAAATCTCCTAAAGAACAAAGTAGAGAAATAATGAATCTCTGCCAAGAACCAATTATTTTAGGTTTCTCATTTGGATGGCTCTCCCACAAGATAGGTGGCAGGATTACTTCAAAAGTCATGAGACTACTACAAGAAGAAGGAGTTATTTCGTCCAGTGAGGGGAACAGGCTTTCTAGAAATCACTTTCCCTTCCCTCAACTCTGTCCAAAATTAGAACCCATCAACTGCCATTAACTACAATGCCCATATTAGTTAATAATCCTAGATTTCAAGTACTACTACATGTAAACTATTACCTTAAATTTCCAAAGGAAATCAGTAGCTTTATTAAATAGGCATACAACTTTTCTGAGAAATTAAAGAGTTTCCATCTGAAAGACAGAAACTGGTAGCGGTAACATGCAGACCTCAGGCACCACATCATTTACCCTCCAATAATGAACTACATTTCTCCCTAAATTCTACTTATTGCACCTGAACCTCTCCAGCATCAAATCTTCTACTCTATAACCTCTCTTTAAACACCTCCCTCTAATCTTAATTTCCTTCTGTTTTTATTATTTGGCAAAATTACACTTAAAAAATAAATATTTATGTAATTAAACCAGAGGATGAAATAAATAAGACTCAAGTTAATTTGCCGTGTAGAGCTGTGTGGAAGGGAGGAAGGTGCTCTTACATAAACCCCCTCTGCCTTCCACACTCATATGTGCATCTGCTTCCTGGTTAGTCTGAGCTTGGGGGAACTGCACCTTACTTTTCTTCTCCTGTATCCCCTAATGCGGCAATATTAGAACCCAAGGGAGGAAAAGCTGGCAAAGTTGTCATATGCCAAGTGGCCAATCCCTCCTGAAATGAAGGTAGGTTCACTCGGTCTCTCCTAAGCAGAAGAGAATGTCCAGGAAATAAAATCTTTAGAAAGCCATTGAAAATCCAACAAACCCCAGCCTTGGGGTGCTCATGGAGTGCGTGGGACGAGAAAGGAATCAAGTGGCAGCATTCAGAAGCAATCCTGGGTTCATCCATGAGGTCTCTCCTTGTTCAGGGAGAGATGGCTTTTCCCATGCTGGGAGGGAGGTGGAAGGGGGCATGACTTAGACATTGGTGGTGGTCTCCTTAGGAGGCTGGATGCTGTTCATCTCCATGACGGCGTCCTTCCCAGATCTATTTGCACCTTGCGCCTGCCCTTCAAAGGCCCGTGTGATATCCTCAAAAGTCCTGCCACGGGTCTCAGGGACTTTGAAGAAGGTAAAGATCAAGAAGGTAATGAGGAAGCCGGTGAAGATAATGAAAACGTAGGCTCCTAAATAGTGCTAGTGAGAGGACAGAAGAAAGGAAGGTTTCTATAAAAATCTGGTCATTGACAAACTCAATTTCCTTCACGTTCATATTTCTAATATGCTTCAAGCTATAACCCTTCCATATTTAATAAAAACAGAGGCTGGGCACAGTGGCTTACGCCTGTAGTGAGCTGCACCCGGCCTTGAGTATTATTTTTAAAATCTGTGTTTCTGAGCTGGGTGTAGTGGCTCATGCCTGTAATCGCAGCACTTTTAGAGGCCGAGGCGGGTGGATCACTTGAGGCCAGGAGTTTGAGACCAGCCTGGCCAACGTGACAAAACCCTGTCTCTACTAAAAAGACAAAAAAAAAAAAAAAAAAAAAAAAAAAATTGCTGGGAGTAGTGGCATGCACCTATAATCTCAGTTACTCAGAAGGCTGAGGCAAGAGAACCACTTGATCCCAGGAGGCGGAGGTTGCAGCGAGTCGAGAGTGAGCCACTGCATTCCACCGTGGGCAGCAGAGCAAGACTCCATCTCACATAATAACAAAATGAATAAAGTTCCCAGTTTTGCCATCCCATTTCAATTTTTCCTGCTGTCATTTTTTTTCCTATGTGTTATTGAAAATCTGGTTTACAGCCCTTGATGTCCAATCTTTCATGGCATCAGTAATTACAGTAGTCCCCAGTTACCCACAGGTTTTTTTTTTTTTGAGATGGAGTTTTGCTCTTGTTGCCCAGGCTGGCATGCAATGTCATGAGTTCCATTCACCGCATCCTCCGCCTCCTGGGTTCAAGTGATTCTCCTGCCTCAGCCTCCCGAATATCTGGGATTACAGGCATGTGCCACCACGCCTGGCTAATTTTGTATTTTTAGTAGAGACGGGGTTTCTCCATGTTGGTCAGGCTGGTCTCACACTCCCGACCTCAGGTGATCCTCTCGACTTGGTCTCCCAAAATGCTGGGATTACAGGTGTGAGCCACTGTGCCTGGCCACCTTTTTTTTTTTTTTTTTTTTGAGATGGAGTTTCACTCTTGTTGCCAGGTTGGAGTGCAATGGTGCCATCTCGGCTCACTGCAACCTCTGCCTCCCGTGTTCAAGCAATTATCCTGCCTCAGCCTCTCAAGTACCTGAGATTACAGGCGCCTCCTGCCATCACACCCAGCTAATTTTTTTAATTGTTAATAGAGACAGGGTTTCACGATATTGGCCAGGCCGGTCTCGAACTTCTGACCTCGTGATCCGCCCACCTCAGCCTCCCAAAGTGCTGGAATTACAGGCGTGAGCCACCTCACCCATCCTCTTTTTTCTTCTTCACAATTTTATGGACAAAAAATACATTCTTAGGCTGGGCACAGTGGTGCATGCCTGTAATCCCAGAGCTTTGGGAGGCTGAGGTGGGAGGATCACTTGAACCCAGGAGGTTGAGACCAGCCTGGGCAACATAGCAGGCCCCCGTCTCTATTCGTAAATTTTTTTGTTTTGTTTTGTTTTTGAGATGGAGTCTAGCTCTGTCACCCAGACTGGAGTGTCATGGCAAGATCTTGGCTCACCACAAACTTCACCTCCTGGGTTCAAGTGATTCTCCTGCCTCAGCCTCCCGAGTAGCTAGGACTACAGGTTTGTGCCACCACACCTGGCTAATTTTTGTATTTTTAGTAGAGATGGGGTTTCACCATGATGGTCAGGCTAATCTCGAACTCTTTTTTTTTTTTTTGGAGACAGAGTCTGGCTCTATAGCCCAGGCTGGAGTGCAGTGGCGCGATCTCGACCTCGGCTCACTGCAAGCTCCGCCTCCTGGGTTCACGCCATTCTCCTGCCTCAGCCTCCTGAGTAGCTGGGACTACAGGCGCCCGCCACTGCGCCTGGCTAATTTTTTGTATTTTTAGTAGAGACGGGGTTTCACCATGGTCTCGATCTCCCCACCTCGTGATCTGCCCGCCTCGGCCTCCCAAAGTGCTGGGATTACAAGCGTGAGCCACCGCGCCCGGCCAATCTCGAACTCTTGACCCCAAGTGATCCTCCCGCCTCTGCCTCCCAAAGTCCTGGGATTACCTGCTTGAGCTACTGCGCCCGGGTGCAATTTAAAGCTTATGGATTGAGGCCGGGTGCGGTGGCTCAAGCCTGTAATCCCAGCACTTTGGGAGGCCGAGAGGGGCGGATCACAAGGTCAGGAGATCGAGACCATCCTGGCTAACATGGTGAAACCCTGTCTCTACTAAAAATACAAAAAACTAGCCGGGCGAGGTGGCGGGCGCCTGTAGTCCCAGCTACTCGGGAGGCTGAGGCAGGAGAATGGTGTAAACCCGGGGGGCGGAGCTTGCATTGAGCTGAGATCCGGCCACTGCACTCCAGCCTGGGCGACAGAGCGAGACTCCGTCTCAAAAAAAAAAAAAAAAAAAAAAAAAAAAAACTTATGGATTGTTTATTTGTGGAATTTTCCATTTAATACTTTTACACTCAGGTAACTGAAACTGCAGATGAGGAAGGACTATTGTATTATTATTATCATTATATAGTTTTTGAGACGGAGTTTCACTCTTGTTGCCGAGGCTGGAGTGCAATGGCCCGATCTCGGCTCACCGCAACCTCCGCCTCCTGGGCTCAAGCGATTCTCCTGCCTCAGCCTCCCGAGTAGCTGGGATTATAGGCATGCACCACCACGCCCGGCTAATTTTGTATTTTTAGTAGAGACGGGGTTTCTCCATGTTGGTCAGGGTGGTTTCTATCTCCCGATCTCAGGCGATCCGCCTGCCTCAGCCGCCCAAAGTGCTGGGATTACAGGAGTGAGCCACCTCCCCCAGCCTGACTACTGTATTAATGTGTATCTTCAATATGTCAGCCTAAGTAGGCTGGTTTTAAGACAAGGTGAGTGGGACAGGCGCGGTGGCTCACACCTGTAATCCCAGCACTTTGGGAGGCCAAGGAGAGCAGATCACCAGGTCAAGAGCTGGTGACCATCCTGGCCAACATGGGGAAACCCCCTCTCTACTAAGCATACAAAAATTAGCTGGGGGTGGTGGCGCACGCCTGTAGTCCCAGCTACTCAGGAGGCTTGGGCAGGAGAATTGCTTGATCCCGGGAGGTGGAGTTTGCAGCGAGCTGAGATTGGGCAACTGCACACCAGGGCGAGACTCAGTTTCAAAAAAATATAGATAGATAGATAGATAGATAGATAGATAGATAGATAGATACATAGATAAGTTGAGTTTACTTACAGCAGCAGAGGGGAAGAGCAATCCGACTAGGAAGTTGGAGGTCCAGTTGGAGCAGCCGGCCACTGCCATCGCAGCTGGGCGGGGGCCCTGGCTGAAGAGTTCGGCCACAATAAACCAGGGAATGGGGCCTGGTCCAATTTCAAAAAAGGCCACAAAGACCAAGATAGCCCCAATACAGACAAAGCTCATCCCATTATAGGTATCCTGTAAGAGGAAGGAACAGAGAAAATTAAATTTAAAGACAGTGTAACCCAGAATCTAGGTTCCCAGAGGCAACGAATGGCAAGCTCCTCTAGTCTCTGACGTACAATACAATGAGTGGCTGTGGAATCAATAGGCTTGGATTTATTTCTGTTTTTATTTTTTGAGACAGGGTCTTACTCTGTTGCCCAGGCTAGAGTGCAGTGGTGCTATAACAGCTCATTGCATCATTGATCTCCTGGGCTTAAGCAATCCTTCCACCTCAGCCTCTCAAATAGCTGGGACTTCAGGCATGTGCCACCACACGTGGCTAATTAAAACACAATTTTTTGTTTTTCTTTTGGCTGGGCACTGTGGCTCACGCCTATAGTCCCAGCACTTTGGGAGGGTGAAGTGAGGGATTATTTGAGGTCAGGAGTTGGAGACCAGCCTGGCCAACATGGTGAAACCCTGTCTCTACTAAAAAACACAAAAATTAGCTGGGTGTGGTGGCGCGTGCCTGTAATCCCAGCTACCAGGGAGACTGAGGCAGGAGAATCAATTAAGCCTGGGAGGCAGAGATTGCAGCAAGCTGAGATGGCGACATTGCACTCCAGCCTGGGTGACAGAGCAAGACCCTGTCTCAAGAAACAAACAAACAAAAAATGTACTTTTTTTTTTTAGAGACAGTTTCTTGTCATGTTGCCTAGGCTGGTCTTGAACTTCTGGGCTCAAGCAATCCTCTCACCTTGGCCTCCCAAAGTGTTAAGATGACAGGAATGAAGCACTGCGCCCAGCCCGGCTTGAATTTTTGAATCCCATCTATGTGATCTCATATATATCACTTTGTACTGAGACCCTGTCATCATCTATAAAGTGTGATTACCTTGATATTATTTTAAGAATTAAATTAGGCCAGGCATGGTGGCTCATGCCTGTAATCCCAGCAATTTGGGAGACCGAGGCAGGTGGATCATCTGAGGTCGGGAGCTCGAGACCAGTCTGACCAACATGGAGAAACCCCGTCTCTACTAAAAATACAAAATTAGCTGGGCGTGGTGGCGCATGCCAGTAATCCTAGCTACTGGGGAGGCTGACACAGGAGAATCACTTGAACCCAGGAGGCAGAGGTTGCGGTGAGCCGAGATTGCACCACTGCACTCCAGCCTGGTCAACAAGAGCAAAACTCTGTCTCAAACAAACAAACAAAGAATTAAATTAGATAATTTATTTTATAGACTCTAACAATGTTCTATAAATGTAAGGATTCTAACAGTTTATCTCTAGTTCTCTGAAGACCCACGTTTCTTAAAAACTCTGGGCGTCCTGCTTCTCTCCTCTGACTTTGTTGACAAACTGCAACCTTAACAACCCACCCCTTGTGTCACAGAAGTCAACTGTAACCTCTCCTCCTTTCCCCCTCCCTCGCTTTTCTTCACTCAAAGAGCACTCACCTTTAATAACAAAGAAACAGTCATGAGCAGGGAACAAACAGCCATCCCTCCAAGGCCTATCATATGCAGAGTCCTTCTTCCTGCCCTTTCCACCAGAAATAGCTAGAAGAAGAATATGACATGAAACTTCAGTTTTCCTTTCCATGAAAACAGTGTCTGAGCTACTTGGAATCTGCCTTACCAACAGCAGGACACTTGTTATGGATACACCTCCTGTGATTTATGATTTTATATACATACATATTGTGTTCCATTCACAGGTCCTGGCTCAAAATCCCCCTAGCCGTTGGTAGAGTCTTTTGTCATAATGTTGGGATGCCGCAGGCCTCAGAAAATAGAATTCTTCTCTGACTTTCTCCTGCCCTCCCACTTGGCAGGACGCTAATCTGACTGCGGGTCATAAAACCCTCATTTCAGAGTGGGTCCTGCCCCACCCGAAACGCTACAGAGAGGCCAAAATAATCCAAACAGACAGGCCTGGCTGGGTTCAGATCATTCCCTTTTTGTCCAATCACGTTTCAGAACAGTTGTCCATGCTTCAATCATAGAGAACCAATTAAGTCTGCAGAAAAGGCCCAAAGGCAGGGTGTGGGGAACTTGCAGATATCTGAACCCGTGGAAGCTGACAGGAAGGTCAGCAACAAATCATCTACGCGCTAGGAGTGCACCCCAACTCCACAGAGACAGAGGCTCCCACGCTCGGGGTCCCTCCAGACCTCGTCCTGTGAATCTCTTCATCTGGTTGTTTATTTCTGTGCTTTAAAATATCCTTTAAATCAAACCAGGAAACATTTTTCCTGAGTTTTGTGAGCCACTGTAGCCAATTAATCCAACCCAAAGAGGGCGTGGTGGGAATCCCGATCTATAGCTGATGGGTCAGAAGCACAGGTAAACAACTTGGAGCTTGTGATGGGCATCAGGAGTGGGGGGCAGTCTTGGGAACTGTGCCACCAACCTGTGAGATCCGATGCTATCTCCAGGTAGTGTCAGAATTAAATCACAGGACACCTAGATGGTGTCCACTGCAGAACTGATTGCTTACGTGATGGGGACAAATCCTTAAATATTTTGGGGGTCACAGAAATCTTCTGTTATTATTGTTGTTTCAGTGTAAAAACAGGAAAAACAGTTTGAAAGTTTTTCCAAAAACCTCTCCTCCAATTCCAAGTTCAAAGCATACTGTATAGTCCCTTCTATACTTCCTCTTTTCCCATCCATCCCATATTTGCTTGAAGAGTGAAGACTACATTCAGCATTGAATGTATCTCTTTTTTCCAAAGGAAAATTAAACAATAGTCTGGGCGTGGTGGCTCACACCTGTAATCCCAGCACTTTGGGAGGCCAAGGCAGGCGGATCACCAGAGGTCAGGAGTTCAAGACCAGCCTGGCCAACATAGCAAAACCCCGTCTCTACTAAAAATACAAAAATGAGTTAGGCGTGTTGGCGCATGCCTGTAGTCCGAGCTACTCGGGGAGGCTGAGGCAGGAGAATCACTTGAACCCAGGAGGTGGAGGTTGCAGTGAGCTGAGATCGTGCCACTGTACTCTAGCCTGGGCAACAGAGCAAGACTCTGTCTCAAAAAATTAAAAAAAATTGGCCGGGCGCGGTGGCTCAAGCCTGTAATCCCAGTACTTTGGGAGGCCGAGACAGGTGGATCACTAGGTCAGAAGATCGAGACCATCCTGGCTAACACGGTGAAACCCCGTCTCTACTAAAAAATACAAAAAACTAGCCGGGCGAGGTGGCGGGCGCCTGTAGTCCCAGTCAGGAGGCTGAGGCAGGAGAATGGCCCGACCCGGAGGCGGAGCTTGCAGTGAGCTGAGATCCTCACTGCACTCCAGCCTGGGCGACAGAGCGAGACTACGTCTCCCAAAAAAAAAAAAAAAAAAATAAAAAAAATAAAATAAAATAAAAAATTAAAAAAAATAAAAATAAATAAACAACAAAAAAGGTGTAACTAAATAATGGTGGAACTGTGCAATCCATCTTTGAACATCTGTAGCAAGGATTCTTTTCTCCCCCCAAAATTATCAAACCATCCAACTTACAGAAACTACAGTGAAGACAGTATTAACCACACCCGCGCCAATGGTGGCATAGATGGGCTCTTCAACACCTGCATCCTTGAAGATTCCTGTTGAGTAATAGAACACCTAGTAGAAAAGAAAACATGCAACTTTGATACAAACTTCATACCAGTTACACAGAACCCTCAAAAAATACTTAAGGCTGAGCATGGTTGCGCGGGCCTATAATCCCAGCACTTTGGGAGGCCGAGGCAAGCAGATCGCCTGAGGTCAGGAGTTCAAGATCAGCCTGGCCAATATGGTGGAACCCCGTCTCTACTAAAAATACAAATATTAGCCAGGCATGATGGGGCACACCTGTAGTCCCAGCTTCTCGGGAGGCCAGACAGAACGAGACTCTGTCTCCATAAAATAAAATTTAAAAAATACTTAAAGGTCCCAGGAGGTAAGAAGTCCTTACGGTTTTTGTTCAATCCTAATAACCCTTCTGCAAATGAATTATCTTCTAAATCTTATCTCTTTTCTCTCTTTTTTTTTTTTTTTTTGACAGATTCTCAATCTGTCACCCAGGCTGGAGTGCAGTGGCACGATTTTGGCTCACTGCAACCTCCATCGCCCGGGTTCAAGCGATTCTCCTGCCTCAGCCTCCCGAGTAGCTGGGATTACAGGCTCCTGCCACCACACCTGGCTAATTTTTGTATTTCTTTTTTTTATTTTGAGACGGAGTCTCTTTCTGTTGCCCAGGCTGGAATGCAGCAGCGTGATCTTGGCCACTGCAACCTCCACCTACAGGGTTCAAGCGATTCTCCTGCCTCAGCCTCTCAAGTAGCTGGGACTACAGGCATGTGCCACCAGGCCCGGCTAATTTTTTGTAGAGACAAGGTTTCACCGTGTTAGCCAGGATGGTCTCGATCTCCTGATCGCGTGATCCGCCCACCTCAGCCTCCCAAAGTGCTGGGATTACAGGTGTGAACCACCGTGCCCAGCCAATTTTTGTGTTTTTTTTAGCAGAGACAGGCTTTCGCCATGTTGGTCGGGTTGGTCTTGAGCTCCTGACCTCGTGATCCGCCCACCTCTGCCTCCCAAAGCGCTAGGATTACACGTGTGAGCCACTGCACCTCACTCTCCTTTCTCTTTTTAAATGTTCTCAATGTTAGCTACTAATTTCCATTGTTCCTTCTAACTATGCTTATTCCCACTGTTCCGTTTACTCTTGCTTATGTCCACTTCACCAACTTATATGAAGGTGTAATTCCTACTAACTGATTTCTTTTTTATAAGTTGAGACAGCAACTCTGTTTCCCACACTGTTCTCAAATTCTTGGTCCCAAGTGATCTTCCTGCCTCTCAGACTCCCAAGTTGCTGGGATTATAGGCATGTGCCATCACGCCCAGCTAAATGCTTGTTTAATTGACTCTTCCCCAAACCCTCAAAACATTGATAGGCACATTGATGTCTCAATTTGATAGTGAACTAATTGAATAACCTTATCCTGCTCATTGAATAAGCAGAGTTTGGGCTGTATTTCCTAGGCCTAGGCCCTTTTGAAGTGTTTTATGAAATAATACCAGCTACTATTGTAATTTAATATATATTAAATAAATTACTATGTTTGTTATTTACTAGGCACTGTGCTAAAATGTAAGTTTGCTGGCCGAGCACAGTGTTTCATTCCTGTAATCCCAGCATTTTGGGAGGCCAAGGCAGGCGGATAACCTGAGGTGTTCGAGACCAGCCTAGCCAACATGATGAAATCCTGTCTCTAATAAAAATTTAAAAATTAGCTGGGTGTGGTGGTGGGTACCTGTAATCCCAGCTGCTTGGGAGGCTGACGTAGGAGAATCGCTTGAGCCTGGGTGGTGGAGGTTGCAGTGAACTGAGATTGTGCCACTGCACTCCAGCCTGGGCAATAGAGCGAGACTCTGTATCAAAAAAAAAAGAAAAAAAAAGAAAAAAAAATAAGGTTGCTACAACTACCATAGCTGTGAGAAATTGGCCATGTGCGGTGGCTCACGCCTCTAATCTCAGCACTTTGGGAGGCCAAGGCGGGTAGATCACCTTAAGTTGGGAGTTCAAGAGCACCCTGACAACATGGAGAAACCCCATCTCTACTAAAAATACAACATTAGCAGGGCATGGTTGTGCAAGCCTGTAATCCCAGCTACTCGGGAGGCTGAGGCAGGAGAATCAATTAAACCCAGGAGGTGGAGGTTGCGGTGAGCCGAGATCGCACCAGTGTACCCCAGCCTGGGCAATAAGAGTGAAACTCTGTCTCAAAAAAAAAAAAAAAAAAAAAAGAAAAGAAAGAAATATTAAAATATTGGACTCAGACCACAAGTTAACAAGGGAACATTATCTAGGTTACCTAGGTTCGCTTCAGTTTGTTTCACCCAGAGTATTTGCCTCCATAGCAATATTTATTAGTCTTTTTGATGAATGTGGACCTCTACATTGGGATTTACCTTCTCAAGAAATAACTCTCTAAATCCCTAAGATGTAAGATACAAACTATGTATATTTATATTTTCTAAAACAAGATTATAATTGGCCAGGTGCAGTTGCTCACAACTGTAATCCCAGCACATTGAGAGGCAGAGGCAAGCGGATCATCTGATGTCAGGAGTTCAAGGCCAGCCTGACCAACAAGGTGAAACTCCATCTCTACTAAAAATACAAAAATTAGCCGGGTGTGGTGGCAAGTGCCTGTAGTCCCAGCCACTCAGGAGGCTGAGAGAGGAGAATTGCTTGAACCCGGGAGGCAGAGGTTGCAGTGAGCCGAGATCGAGCTACTGAACTCCAGCCTGGGCAACGGAGCAAGACTCTGTCTCAAAACAAAACAAAACAAAATCCCAACATATTTTATGATGACATCAAGCTTGTGGGGAAAGATATTAGGTTGGTGCAAAAGTCATTACTTGAGCAGTTTAAATAAGCTATAAATAGTTATGACAATTCTCTTTATCATAATGTCTACACATCAAAAACCTAATGTACATGTACACATCTCAATAAAACTTCTTGGGCCAGGCAAGGTGTCTCACGTCTGTAATCCCAGCACTCTGGGAGGCATAGGCGGGCGGATCACTTGAGGTCAGGAGTTAGAGACCTGACTAACCTGGAAAAACCCCGTCTCTACTAAAAACACAAAATTAGCCAGGTGAGGTGGCGCATGCCTGTAATCCCAGCTACTCAAAAGGCTGAGGCAGGAGAATCACTTGAACCCGGGAGGCGGAGGTTGCAGTGAGCCGAGATCGCGCCACTACACTCCAGCCTGGGTGACAGAGTGAGACTCCGTCTCAAAACAACAACAATAACAAAAAAAAAAAAAACCATCGTTTGCACAAAAGTAGGCTGGAAAAGTGATTTTCAAGCCTGCTATGCATCAGATGGATTGACTGATTGATTTTTAGGTGGTGCATACCACCACGCCCGGCTAATTTTTATATTTTTAGTAGAGATGGGCTTTTGCCATGTTGGCCAGGCTGGTCTCTAACTCCTGACCTCAGGTGATCTGCCCACCTCGGCCACCCAAATGCTGGGATTACAGGCATGAGCCACCGCCCCCAGCCCAGATTTATTTTTTTACAGACAATTTCCAGCCCTCTTATACACAGACTTTCCATTCAGCCGACTCAGGAATCCCATCCCCCATAATTCTGGTGCAGCCAGCTTTAGGTGATGATTATATGTGGAGCAAAATCTGCTCATTGACTAAATTGGGAGCCACCTTAGTCCAACAATAATTAATGTACAGGCCGGGCGTGGTGGCTCATGCCTGTAATCCCAGCACTTTGGAGGCTGAGGTGGGTGGATCACTTGAGGCCAGGAGTTCAAGACCAGACTGGCCAACATGGTGAAACCCCATCTCTACTAAAAACACAAAATTAGCTGTGAGTTGTGTCGGCTGCCTGTAATTCCAGCTACTTGAGAGGTTGAGGCAGGAGAATCACTTGAACCCGGGAGGCAGAGGTTGCTATGAGCTGAGATTGCGCTACTGCTCTCTAGCCTGGGTGACAGAGCAAGACTACCTCTCAAAAAAAAAGAAAGAGCCAGGTGTGGTGGCTCACACCTGTAATCCCAGCACTTTGGGAGGCCAAGGCAGGCAGATCACAAAGTCAGGAGATAGAGACCATCTTGGCTAACACGGTAAAACACTGCCTCTACTAAAAATACAAAAAATTAGCCGGGCGTGGTAGCACGTGCCTGTAGTCCCAGCTAATGGGGAGGCTGAGGCAGGAGAATCACTTGAACCAGGGAGGCAGAGGTTGCAGTGAGCTGAGATTGCACCACTGCACTCCAGCCTGGGTGACAGAGCGAGAAAGAAAAGAAAAGAAAAAAAGAAAAGAAAAGAAAAAAAAAAAAAAAAGAAAAGAAAAGAGAAAAGAAAGAGAAAGAAAGGAAGGAGGGAGGGAGGGAGGAAAAGAAAGAGCAAGCAAGCAAGCACACACCATACTCTGAAGTGGGAGGAGTCTGTCTCTCAGAGTGCTCATGGATCATCTGTAATTTCCCACAGGTGATTTTTTTTCTAATCCTGTTTTGCAGGGCCAGGACTGTCTTGAGGCAGGTAGGGAGTTGCCTCAGGCACAATCTTTTTTTTTCTTTTTTTTTTCTTTCTTTCTTTTTTTTGTAATAGGCACAGAATTAATGCAAGGTACATTCTTTAAAGAGGTGCTCATTCTCAGGGCTACACTTGCACGTAGCTGCCTCACCTGCCGAGTCCCAGCTCTGCTGCTCTGGAAGGTCTCGGGAGCACATTTTTCTCCAGTAACACGTGTGGCCTACATTATCATTTCCAAATGAGGAATTTGAGACTGGGATTCATCAAAATCACCAATCACCTAGGAGGCTTTTTCTAACTACTGTGTATTTCCTTCCAAGTTTTTTTTGTTTTGTTTTGTTTTTAAGACAGGGTCATGCTATATTGCCCAGGCTTGACTCCTGGACATAAGTGATATTCCCACCTCAACCTCTGAGTAGCAGCCACCACATCTGGCTCCTTGTACGTTCTGATAAAACAGCCTCTAACCCCTCACAAGAAGCACTGCCACTTCAAATACAAATATCCTGGTGTGCTAGGAAGGAGAAAAGGCCAAGAACCAACTTGGATCAGGTGGATCAGGAGTTGGAGACCAGCCTGGCCAAGATGGTGAAACCCCATCTCTACTAATTTTGAGCATTTTGATGCTCACAATAGTAAGTTTTGCAAAATGCTTTGTTACAAAATTATTTAATCTCATTGATCAAAGACTAATGGAAAACCCTCAGGGGATGAAGCACAAGGGTGCTCTTCATATCCATATTTTATCCACGATCCACTAGAAGGCATAGGAATACTCTCTTCCCGCAACCCACATTCAATAGCAGGAAGCTGATATTTGCATGGAATACAAGGGCTACCTGCCAAATGCTAGCTCTTTAAACAATCATTGCCTATTCTAGTTGTAAACACATACAGACTGGTAAAGTCAGCTCAGTCTGAAGTTGCCAGTGTCCTTCCAGGCTCTTTTTTCTTTTCTTTTCTTTTCTTTCTTTTTTTCTTTCTTTCTTTCTTTCTCTCTTTCTTTCTTGTTTTCCTTCCTTCCTTCCCTCTCTTTCTTTCCTTTCTTCTCTCTCTTTTTTCTTTCTCCCTTCCTTTCCTTCCTTTCTTTCTTCCTTCCTTCTTTCCTTCCTTCCTTCCTTCCTGCCTGCCTTTCTTTCTTCTTTCTTTCTTTCTTTCTTTCTTTCTTTCTTTCTTTCTTTCTTTCTTTCTTTCTTTCTTTTTTCTTTCTTTTTCTTTCTTTCTTTCTTTCTTTCTTTCTTTCTTTCTTTCTTTCTTTCTTTCTTTTTCTTTCTTTCTTTCTTTCTGTCTTTTCTTTCTGTCTTTCTTTTCTTTCTGTCTGTCTTTCTTTTCTTCTTTCTAGAAGGAGTTCTGCTCTGGTTGCTCTGGCTGGAGTGCAGTGGCTCAATCTCCACTCACTGCAACCTCCACCTCCCAGGTCCAAGCGATTGTCCGGCCTCAGCCTCCCGAGTAGAGCACTACCTCGCCCAGCTAATTTTTGTCTTTTTTTTTTTTTTTTTTTTTTTAGATGAAGACTCCCAGTCTGTCACCCAGGCTAGAGTGCAGTGGTGCAATCTCAGCTCACTGCAATCTTCACCTCCCGGGTTCAAGTGATTCTCCTGCCTCAGCCTCCTGAGTAGCTGGGACTACAGAGGCACATCGCCACCATGCCCGGCATTTTAAGTGAAATTTTGTAAGACACCTTTGACCCTAAAGTATCATACTCACAGCATTGATCCCAGACAGCTGCTGAGAGAGCTGGAGCACAATGGAAATGATGATGGGCTGTCGGTAGCTGGACACTCTAAAGAGCTCCAGCACGGTGACTTGCTTTTCTTGTGACATCCTTACACTCTCATCTTTCATCTCCTGGATGTCTTGAAATACATCCTGGGTGCCCCACAACCACTGGAGGACTGGTGAAAAGAAGAAAGAGGAAAGGATAAAGACAATGTGCTGCCCCAAATTCATTCTTCCTGTAAGGCAGCCAGGAAAGGGCCGCATGAGATGAGGTGATCGATAGCATGCATTCCTGAACCTGCCTTCTCACCTCATTCTTTAGGGGCTGAAAATTTTACTCAAGAGTAATCAGAGCCCAGCGCGGTGGCTCATGCCTGTAATCCCAGCACTTTGGGAGGCCAAGGCGTGTGGATCACCTGAGGTCAGGAGTTCGAGACCAGCCTGGCCAACATGGTGAAACCCCATCTCTAATAAAAATACAAATTAGATGGGCCAGGCATGGTGGCTCACACCTGTAATCCCATCACTTTGGGAGGCCGAGGCAGGCGAATCACAAGGTGAGGAGTTCGAGACCAGCCTGGTCAACATGGTGAAACCCCATCTCTAATAAAAATTAGATGGCGTGGTGGCACACACAAAAAAATTAGCTGGCGTGGTGGCACACGCACCTGTAGTCCCAGTTACTTGGGAGGCTAAGGCAGGAGAATCACTTGAAACTGGGAGGCAGAGGTTGCAGTCAGCCGAGATTGCACCACCGCACTGCAGCCTGGGCAACAGAGCAAGACTGCGTCTCAAAAAAAAAAAAAAAAGTTGCCCAGGCGCGGTGGGTCATGCCTGTAATGCCACCACTTTGGGAGGCCAACGCGGGTGGATCACGAGGTCAGGAGACTGAGACCATCCTGGCTAACACGGTGAAACTCCATCTCTACTAAAAATACAAAAAATTAGCCAAGCATGGTGGTGGGTGCCTGTAATCCCCGCTACTCAGGAGGCTGAGGCAGGAGAATGGTGTGAACTTGGGAGGCAGAGCTTGCAGTGAGCCGAGAGCATGCCACTGCACTCCAGCCTGGGCGACAGAGGGAGACTCTGTCTCCAAAAAAAAAAAAAAAAAAGCACAAAATTAGCTGGGCGTGGTGGTGGTGGCACACGCCTATAATCCCACCTACTCCGGAGGCTGAGACAGGAGAATTGCTTAGAACCCAGGAGGCGAAGGTTGCAGTGAGCCGAGATCACACTACTGCACTCCAGGCTGGGCAACAGAGCAAGATTCTGTCTCAAAAAAAGAAAAAACAAGGAAGAGTAATCAGAACCGTCTTCACTTGGATTCTGATGGTCAGGGAAAGGGTACGACAGAAAATAGGTCCAGTACCCTCATCCTTAAAACAAACCACAACCATATACTTCGTATACTAAAGAGTGAAAGATACTCACTCCGCTTAGCATTCTCCTCTTCTTTTCTGTTAATGAGCAAAAATCTGGGACTTTCAGGGCAACATGGAAGGGTTGCACTTTGTAGGATAGCAGGAAGGATGGTGAAGCCCAATAGCACGGGCCATAGCTCTTCAGACCCAAGGATGAATTCCAGACCAAAGATCTAGAAACCACACAAAGATAATGCTATAAACCCCATACTTCATAGGCCACAAGTTCATTAAAAAACAAGTTGGCTGGGTGCAGTAGCTGACACCTGTAATTCCAGGAAGGCTGAGTCAGGTGGATCAGGAGTTCAAGACCAGCCTGGCCAAGATGGTGAAACCCCGTCTCTACTAAAAATACAAAAATTAGCCAGGCGTGATGGTGGGCACCTGTAATCCTAGCTACTCAGGAGGCTGAGGCAGAGAATTACTTGAACCCAGGAGGTGGAGGTTGCAGTGAGCCGAGATCATGCCACTGCCCTCCAGACTGGGCGACAGAGTGAGACTCCGTCTCCAAAACAAAACAAAACAAAAGTTCAGAAAATCATACATTATTTTACCATTGGAAAAAATAAAAAAATTGCCAGGCACAGTGGCTCACGCCCGTAACCCAGCATTTTGGGAGGCCGAGGTGGGTGGATCACCTGAGGTCAGGAGTTTGAGAACAGCTGGGCCAACATGGTGAAATTCTGTCTCTACTAAAAATACAAAAATTAGCTGGACGTGGTGGTACGCACCTGTAATCCCAGCCACTCGGGAAGCTGAAGCATGAGAATAACTAACCCAGGAGGCAGAGGTTGAGCCGAGATGGTGCCACTGCACTCTAGCCTGGGGGACAGAGTGACACTCCGTCTCAAAAAAAAATAAATAAAAAATAAAAAAGGAAAAAAGAGGCCGGGCGCGGTGGCTCAAGCCTGTAATCCCAGCACTTTGGGAGGCCGAGACGGGCGGATCACGAGGTCAGGAGATCGAGACCATCCTGGCTAACACGGTGAAACCCCGTCTCTACTAAAAAATACAAAAAACTAGCCGGGCGAGGTGGCGGGCGCCTGTAGTCCCAGCTACTCGGGAGGCTGAGGCAGGAGAATGGCGTAAACCCGGGAGGCGGAGCTTGCAGTGAGCCGAGATCGCGCCACTGCACTCCAGCCTGGGTGACAGAGCCAGACTCCATCTCAAAAAAAAAAAAAAAAAGGAAAAAAGAAATTGTGTTTCTTTTCCTTTCTCTACTCAACCTGCTTCTTGAGCTACTATCTATGAGCTATAGTAACAATATCTAAAACTTCCAATATATAATTGAACATATGCCAGATATTCTTCAGTGCTTTATCTATGTTAACTTTTTTAATGACCCATGAAACTAACACTCATTAAGTGTGAGAAGTTCTAGAGTACCTGGGCCACCAGAATTCCAATTACGATGCCCAGCTGGTTGAGAGTGCCAAAGGCACCCCGCAGGGCAGTAGGCGAGATCTCTCCAATGTACATAGGCACAAAACCTGTGCACAGTCCACAGAAGAGGCCAATAACTAAGCGGCCCAAGATCAGCATTTCAACCGACTCAGCTATTTTACACAGTCCCATAAGGCAGCCACCAGCGACAGCCAACAGGTTGACAATCAGCATTGAATTACGCCTGTAAGGTTAATCAAAGACAAAGTGGAATTAGCAAAGTGAGAGGCTCCTAACCTCTCTTCTGTCCTCATTATTCTGCTCTTCTCCAGGCTCATATCAACTCCTTTCTTGGTCTAACTTTTCTTTTTCACTTTCTTTCTTTTCTTTTCTTTTTTTTTTTTTTTTGAGACAGAGTCTCGCTCTGTTGCCCAGGCTGGAGTGCAGTGGCGTGATCTCGGCTCACTGCAACCTCTGACTCCCGTGTTCAAGCAATTCTCTGCCTCACGCTCCTGAGTAGCTGGGATAACAGGCACCTGCCACCATGCCCAGCTAATTTTTTTTGTGTTTTAATAGAGATGGGGTTTCACCATCTTGGCCAGGCTGGTCTTTAACTCCTGACCTCATGATCCACCCGCCTCGGCCTCCCAAAGTGTTGGGATTGCAGGTGTGAGCCACCACACCCAGACCTTTTTTACTTTCTATTATCAGAACATTTCTAGTTGGGAGTTAGGCATGATGGTGCCCACCGGTAGTCCCAGCTACTCAGGGAGCTGAGGTGGGAGGATTGCTTGAGACTGGGAGGTCGAGGCTATAGTGAGCTATGATCGGGCCACTTCACTCCAGCCTGGGTGACAGAGCAAGACCCTACTTCTTGGGCAGAGGGAGGGCACAGGGGGAAGAACATTAGCAAGTAAATTAGGTTGCCTTATCAGTTTTTAAACGTGAGTTCCACTCAATTTCTAGAATATCTAATTGGCAAATTAAAACAGTTCCTTCGTCAGTCATAACTGAAAATATATTCTACCTTCTAAAATAGGTTACTACGCTAGTATAAAATAAGAAGATTCCGTTTTCAGCCAGGTGCGGCGGCTCATGCCTGTAAGCTTAGCACTGTGGGAGGCTGAGGTGGGCGGATCACCTGGGGTCAGGAGTTCGAGACTAGCCTGGCCAACATGGTGAAACCCCATCTCTACTAAAAATACAAAAATTAGCCGAGTGTGGTGGTGGGTGCCCGTAATTCCAGCTACTCAGGAGGCTGAGGCAGGAGAATTACTTGAACCAGGGAGGCAGAGGTTGCAGTGAGCCAAGATTGCACCATTGCACTCCAGCCTGGGTGACAAGAACGAGACTCCGTCTCAAAAAAAAAAAGAAGATTCAGTTTTCTTTTTTTGGCCATTATCTACATTTGCCAGAGACTAAAGATAATTCCTACCAATCCTGTGTAAGATAACAACAACATTTATATGAGACCCCATTTTTTTTTTTTTTTTTTTTTTTTTTTTTTAGAAAAGTAGTCAACTTTGGACCTTGTAAATTAAGTATGTTTCTGGAAACCCCATAGTTGAGCTTACTAGGGAATAATTCTGAACTAGCCCTAGCTGGACTGCAAAGGCCAATCACTCACACAGTTCATCTCTTGCGTAGCTGGGCGGGAGCTATGGAGGGTAGAAGAGCAGTCATATTCGGGGCCAGTTGGACTAGGTTTCCCTTGATTAGAATTCAAGGTGTTCTTATTCAAAGGCATCATCATCTCCCTGCTCTAACTCTCCACACTTGTCCTCAGTGCAGCTGTAGAGCCCACTTCCTTGCCCAGTTTCTAGTCAATACCTGCCAAAGCGGTTGACGAAGAGTCCGACGGAAAAGGAGCCGATCATACCCCCGACGGAGAATATGGCCACAGACAAGGACCAGAGAGACGTGAGCAGCACCTCAGAGGGAAGGGCATTTGCCTTCTCCGCCAAACTTTTATTGATAAATTCCTTTATGATCTGCAAAATAAAAGGGTTGGTGGGAGGACACACTATTACAATTGTATGAGAACAAAAGATACAAATATGCTGGGCGCAGGGGTTCACACCTGTAATCCCAGTACTTTGGGAGGCTGAGGCGGATGGATCACCTGAGGTCAGGCGTTGGAGACCAACCTGACGAACATGGTGAAACCCCGTCTCTACTAAAAGTACAAAATTAGCGGGTTGTGGTGGCAGGCGCCTGTAATCCCAGCTGTTCGGGAGGCTGAGGTGGGAGAATCGCTTGAACCTGTGGGGCGGAGTTTTGCGGTGAGCCGAGATAGCGCCATTGCACTCAGGCCTGGGTGACAGAGCGAGACTGCGTCTCAAAACAAACAAACAAAACAAATATTAGGGATCATTTCCTCCCTAGAGAATCAAGGGAATAAATAGACGGGAATGGAAGAGGCAGACAACATACTGGAGTTAATGTTAACTCTCCCTGGAATAGTAATTTTTCATTTGTCCTGCATATCCCAGTAGGTGGCAGCACTGATGTTCACCTCGGCCCTCTGCAAAGCGAATCCAGCTTCTTTGTACCTAACCCCTAAGGGATAATACAGGAAGCCTATCACTGTGGGTGAAAGAGTGGGAGGAAGAACAGCACCGCCCAGGGTTCAGGGAGTAAATGAGCTTTTTGCTTTGATTAAATGAACCCACTAATTTTCCCCACCAATATTGTCTCCATCTTCAGTCTTGGACAGGATAGATATAAAGTTTGTCTTAAAATCCCCTAGTTTGGGGAGGGACCCTCACTAACTGTGTTGCCCAGGATGGTGTTTAACTCCTGGGCTCAAGTGATCTTTAGGCCTCAGCCTCCGGAGTAGCTGGGACTCCAGACAGGTGCCACCGTGCCTGGCCTTAAATTCTGATTTCTTGAAACTCTGCTTAAAGGAGTAACTTCCCTATTCCAGATTCTAATTCTTGTGGCCTGGTACTCACTCTCTCAGGAGCATTGATGACCCCAGTGTTGTAGCCAAACTGGAAAGAGCCGATTGTAGCAACTGTGATGGCAAAGATCAGAGCTGGGGTGACCTGGAGGGAGGGAAGACAGGGAGGAGAGAGTGGTCCTTAAAACTTGTGATTGGTGACTGTTTCTTATTAATTATGGAGCTGTATTAGGAGAATTTGACCTGTGAGTGGTATGAAAAGGACAAACATCAAATGAGATTTAGGTAATTAATGGGGAAGACAAAGGAATAGATTATACTAAAGAACTTATCTGGAGATAAGAATGTGAAGTTAACTTGGTGAAAGTGGAAAGAAAATTGGGGAAGGAAGAAGTTAAGAGAAACTGGGTTGGTCAGTTTGGAAATATTTAAAAACTTGCATCAGGTAAAGGTAGGCAAAGAATTCCACTCAAGAACTGGGAAGGCAGAGGACAACACAGCCTTGGGTAGGATCACTAAGAATTGATCATTTTGGAAACAAACACAGTGCAGTCTGATCTGTACCCAGACTCCACAGAAGCCCAGGGGTGGTGGTGGGGGAGGGTGGTGGTAGTTTGTGTCTTCACTGCTGGGCAGCTCTTTGAGTCTCTTATCTCTCAGGGCCATGTAACCTACTGGATCTACCCACTGCATCCTGTTCCCATTTGAGTCTTCTGGTTTATTAAATACTGTTCTGCTATCCCTAACCTAACCCCTGGATGGGGGAAGAAAGAACACTTGGCTCACTACAAACCTAACAAATAAGACATTTCTGGCCAGGCGTGGCGGCTCATGCCTGTCATCCCAGCACTTTGGGAGGCCGAGGCAGGTGGATCACCTGAAGTCAGGAGTTCGAGACCACCCTGGCCAACATGGTGAAACCCCATCTCTACTAAAGATACAAAAATTAGCCGGGCATGATGGTGTGTGTCTGTAATCCCAGCTACTAGGAGGGGCTGAAGCAGGAGGATCGCTTGAACCTGGGAGGCGGAGATTGCAGTGAGCCGAGACCGTGCCACTGCACTCCAGCCTGGGCAACAGAGCAAGACTCTATCTCAAAAAAAAGTGAAAATAAAAAAAAGAGAGACATTTCTTAGTGGGGGGAACCAGTCATCTTCACCTTGCCTGGAATAATTCAGCTGGGGAAGTGGATATTATTTTAGATTGCCACCTTGGGGCAGCTCAATTTGTATACCTAAAGCCATCTTCTATGTCCTTTCCCGCAACCCCACCAATCCCTTCAAACTTTCCTATCTTAAATTCCTTTCCTTTCAGGTCGACAGGGTAGATAGCAGGCTGGAAGCTTCAGTAGGAGAACTGACCTTGCCTGCAGCCTCCCAGATGTCTCAGTCACAACTAAGCATCGATACCCTGGAGGACCCTGCCAGTACAATGCTGTTACATCTTTTCCCTTTAGTAAAAGTCCCTTCTTTCTCCCCTCATCATTCACTATCTTTGAGAGATTAACTGGGATTACAGGCACCCGCCACCACACCCACACCCGGCTAATTTTTGTATTTTTAGTAGAGACAGGGTTTTACCATGTTGGTCAGGCTGGTCTCAAACTCGTAACCTCAGGTGATCCACCCACCTGGGCCTCCCAAGATGCTGGGATTACAGGCATGAGGCACTGCACCCGGCCTGTGTTGTTTTGTTTTGTTTTGTTATAGCAGCATGAACAGACTTAGATTACCCTCTAAGTCTGGTTAGAATGGAAACATTTCAAGAAAAAAAAAATTGTCTTCTAGTGGTGACAGAATTGAGGGTGAGTTTCTCCCTTCTTTATTTATGTCTTTTCCTTTATTTTTTCTTCTTTACTGAAGTACACATACAATAAAGCAGATAAAAATGCACTAATCTGGAGTTTACAGTTGGGTGAATATTTACATCTGTATTCACAGATACAACCATTACCCTGATCAAGATCTAGATTCTTTAACATTTCTTGCTCCTCAAAAAGTTTCCTTGTGCTGGTTCCAGTCTATAGCCTCCCCTCCAGAAGAAACCACTATTTTTACTTCTGCCATCATCAATGAATTTTATTTTTCTTGACCTTTAAATGGAACCATAGAGTATGTACTCTTTTGTGCTCAGATGTTTTTTTCACTGAGTGTAGTGTCTATGAGTACTATGTGGTGGTGTTGGCAGTTCATTCCTTCTTACCGCTGAGTAGTATTCCACTTTTGGCTATGCCAACATTTATTTATCTATTCTCCCACTGATGTACGCATCATTGTTTCTAGTTCGAGCTATTATAAACATTCCTGATATTTGCTCAATGTATGAATTCTTTTCTCTCGGGTATATACTTAGGAATGAGATTGCTGGGTTGCTATTTTTTTTTTGGCGGTAAATAATAAATTCCTTTTTTTTTTTTTTTTTTTTAAAGACAGGGTCTCACTCTGTCGCCCAGGCTGGAGTTCAGTGGCACACTCTCAGCTCATTGCAGCCTCTACCTCCCAGGTTCAAGAAATTTTTGTGCCTCAGCCTCCCAAGTAGCTGGGATTACAGGCGCATGCCACCACGCCCAACTAATTTTTACATTTTCAGTAATGAGGGGGTTTCACCATATTAGCCAGGCTGGTCTCGAACCCCTGACCCTCAGTTGATCCACCCGCCTCAGCCTCCCAAAGTGCTGGGATTACAGGTGTGAGCCACCACACCTGGCTATAAATCGTAAATTCTAAGCAAAAACAAGTGAGCTACATCTTTGTCTTAATATGCATATGGTATTTTAATAATGTTTTTATACATTATTTCAATTGATCCTCAAAACTTTTGTGGGAAGTAAGTAGTTAATCTTATCACCATTTTATGGGTATAAAAACTGAAAGATAATTTAAATGACCAATTTAAGGTCAGAATATTAATAAGTTGTGAATTATGATTAGAAACTGCATTTTCTGGCCGTGCACGGTGGCTCACACCTGTAATCCCAGCACTTTGGGAGGCCAAGGCGGGCGGGTAATCTCAGCAGTTTGGGGTACCAAGGAGGGCGGATCTCCTGATCTCAGGAGTTCCAGACCAGTCTGGGCAACCTGGCAAAACCCCATCTCTACTAAAAATTAAAAAATTAGCTGGGCATGGTGGTGCACGCCTGTAAACCCAGCTACCCAGGAAGCTAAGGCAGAAGAATAGCTTGAGCCTGGGAGGTCAAGGTGCCCCTGCACTCCAGCCAGGGTGACAAAGGCAGACCTTGTCAAAAAGAAAGAAAGAAAGAAAGAGCCGGGCGCGGTGGCTCACGCCTGTAATCCCAGCACTTTGGGAGGCCGAGATAGGCGGATCACAAGGTCAGGAGATCGAGATCATCCTGGCTAACACATTGAAACCCTGTCTCTACTAAAAATACAAAAAACTAGCCGGGCGTGGTGCCGGGCGCCTGCAGTCCCAGCTACTCGGGAGGCTGAGGCAGGAGAATGGCGTGAACCCAGGAGGTGGAGCTTGCAGTGAGCCCAGATCACGCACCGAACTCCAGCCTGGGCGACAGAGTGAGACTCTGTCTCAAAAAAAAAAAAAAAAAAAAAAAAAAAAGGAAGGAAGGAAGGGAGAAAGAGAAAGAGAGAAAGAAAAGAAAGAAAAAGAAGAAATAGAAATGCAAACTCAAGCCCCTCCTATCCCCTCAGACCTACAGAATCAGAATTACTGAGAGCAGAGCTCAGGAATTTGTGTCTTAACAGGCTCTCCAGGTGGAGGTCAAAGGAAACAGTGGAAAAAGGGAGCTAAAGTTTGAGGGAAAACTGATCTAACCAATTTTATTTACAGATATATGAGTATATAGTTTAAAGATCTCTGAGCAGAATTATTCCATTGCTTTAACTCACTCGGTAACCCTTCCCTACATGAAACAAATCCCATTATTGGTTTAAAAAAAAAATATATACATATATATATATATTTTTATCCTTATTAAGTCTCTTATCTAACATTCTGGTGCTAAACGACGGTGAATAATATCATTTCAAGTTGTTTTTTTTCTTTACTGGTCTTTTTTAAAGGCCATTCCAAGTGTATTTCATGTACCACTTAAAGTATGGTGTCCAGAACTAATCTTCGTGAAAAAACTATAGTATATCAAAAGAAAGACCTTGTGGTTACAATGTGAATATTCATAATTATATATATATTTTTGAAACGGAGTCTTGCTCTGTCACCCAGGCTGGAGTGTAATGGCGTGATCTTGGCTCACTCCAACCTCTGCCTCCTGGATTCAAGCAGCTGCAGACAGAATCTAGCTAAACATAGAGACCGTTTCAAGGCAGTGTTTGTTTATCCTCATCTGCCTCCCTGAGTCATTTCTATCTCCAAGGAATGAACCAGTGGGAGGTTATAAAGGGGTTACCTTCACTTCTTTATTAGTTCCCACTTTCCTTTCTTGCCTGTCATCTTCTGACGTGCACAGAACGTAACCTCCCTAGGACAATCAAAACCTAGAAATATTTCCCTTAGACACAACTCTTATGTCTTGACTGTTCTTCTTCCAGCTCTTCAATATTTGTATCTCAGTTTGTCTTTTTTTTTTTTTTAAACAATTCCCTTTCTTGTTCTTTTTTTCCTTTTTCCATTTGCCCCAGGTAGCCACCAACTTAATGCTCCTATGTCTATTCCATCCTCTTTTCCAGTCTCTATTACCTAAGCATCCTTGTCCCTGCCCATCCTAGCCAAACATTTTGCTTTTTCCAATTCCATTATTTTTTTTGAGACAGAGTCTTGCTCTGTTCTCCAGGTTGGAGTGCAGTGGCACAATCTGGGCTCACTGCAAACTCTGCCTCCCAGGCTCAAGTGATTCTCCTGCCTCCGCCTGCAAGTAGCTGGGACTACAGGAACCCGCCACCTCACCTGGCTAATTTTTGTATTTTCAGTAGAGACAGGGTTTCGCCATGTTGGCCAGGCTGGTCTTGCACTCCTGACTTCAGGGTGATCAGTCCGCCTCTGTTTCCCAAAGTGCTGGGATTACTGGCCTGAGACACTGCACCCGCTTTAACTGAGTTCTTATTTGGACCTCTCAATCTTCGGACAATATAACATCTTGATAAAAACATCCATAGGCTGGGCGCAGTGTCTCATGCCTGTGATCCCAGCACTTTGGAAGGCTGAGGTGGGAGGATTGCTTGAGTCCAGGAGTTCAAGACCAGCCTGGGCAACATGGCAAAACTTCATCACTACAAACAATACAAATAATTAGCCAGGCATGGTGGCGCTCACCTGTGGTCCTAGCTACTTGGTAGGCTGACATGGGAGGATCAGTCAAGCCCTGGAGGTTGAGGTTGCAGTGAGCTGTGATCATGCCACTACACTCCAGCCTGGGCAAGACAGCAAGACTGTTACGTACGTACACATAAGTCAATCAAGAAATAACAGCTTTCTAATCCCAGAAAGAATTGAATGAGCTTTTTTTTAAAGGTGATTAAAAAAATTAAAATATATATGGATATATACTGAAAAAGTCTGGGCCAGGTACAGTGGCTCACGCCTGTAATCCCAACAGTTTGGGAGGCCAAGGTGGGAAGATCACGAGGTCAGGAGATTGAGACCAGCCTGGCCAACCTGGTAAAACCCCACCTCTACTAAAAATACAAAAAAAAAAAAAAAAAAAAAAGCCGGGCGTAGTGGTGTGAGCCTGTAGTCCTAGCTACTCAGGAGGCTGAGGCAGGAGAATCGCTTGAACCTGGGAGGCGGAGGTCACAGCGAGCCGAGAACAGGCCACTGCACTCCAGCCTAGGTGACAGAGCGAGACTCTGTCTCAAAAAAAAAAGAAAAGCAGAAAGCCTACAAAATGCACAACACTCTGCTGTACGATGCAGGGAACCCAAAGTCTCTGACCTCAAGTTATAATCTGGTGCTGGAGGGGACAAGACAAGAAAGTGCTAAAAAAAAGAGCCAAGAATCATGAGATTTTATTCACGTGGAAACACCGAGAAAGGCTTCTTGAAGTTGGTATTTGGAATGGATCTTGAAAGACGGGTAGACTAAGAAAGAAGAGAGAAAGATTAGAAAAGAGCATTTCAGTAAGGCGGAATGGCCTGGGCACATGTCTGGTGGTGGGCAGTCTGTGGGAAGGCTGGGGAATGGTGCTTAGTCCAGTTTAGCTGAGGAATAAGGCACTTACGGGAGTCTAGTAAAGGATAATGCTGGAAAAACAAGTTTGAGGATGCTGCCGCTGTCTTTGAATACCAGTAGTGCTACTTCAAGTGTAAGCCCTCAGGCAAGGAATGAACTAATTTATTGATTTATTTATTATTTCTTTCTTTCTTTACTTTTTGAGACAGAGTCTCGCTCTGTCACCAGGCTTGGAGTGCAGTGGCATGATCTTGGCTCACTGCAACATCCGTCTCCTGGGTTCAAGCAATTCTCCTGCCTCAGCCTCCCAAGTAGCTGGGATTACAGGCACGTGCCACCACACCGGGCTAATTTTTGTATTTTTAGTAGAGACAGGGTTTCACCATGTTGGCCAGGATGGTCTCAATCTTTTGACCTCATGATCCACCCACCGTGGCCTCCCAAAGTCCTAGGATTACAGGAGTGAGCCACCAGGCCAGGCCATTTATTTATTATTTATTTATTTATAAGGCTAGTCAAGTGAAGCTGTGAGAGTGGAGAAGGAACAAAGAAATTTGTTACTGGTTGTGATCAATTAGTTGTAAAGACCACTGCATTCAGACCAGCTACGAAGTAAACTCTTTTTTTTTTTTTTTTTTTTTTTTTTGAGACGGAGTTTCGCTCTGTCGCCCAGGCTGGAGTGCAGTGGCGTGATCTCGGCTCACTGCAAGCTCCGCCTCCCGGGTTCACGCCATTCTCCTGCCTCAGCCTCCCGAGTAGCTGGGACTACAGGCGCCCACAACCGCGCCCGGCTAATTTTTTGTATTTTTAGTAGAGACGGGGTTTCACCGTGGTCTCGATCTCCTGACCTTGTGATCCGCCCGCCTCGGCCTCCCAAAGTGCTGGGATTACAGGCGTGAGCCACCGCGCCCGGCGAAGTAAACTCTTAGGGCGTATTTTTCTCTGTCACAGCACCTACATACTACTTGTATTCCAGATACATCAAATATGTCTCTTTTATCCTAGATGCTTTGCCTCAATTAAAATGTTTTTTCTTGGTCTGTGCTTTTTTTACTTTTGCTTTTCCATTGCTTTCCTCGACCTCAACCCTGAACCCCAACTTGGTTGCTTCAGAGGCTTTCTGGAGAGAAACACACTTGGTACAATGGTGGAAAGCATTTTCTGCAAACAGTCTTCTCTCACCTCTGTTTTTAGAACAAAGACAAGGTTAGAAGTGAGAAAACGTAAGTATCAGCACAGACTGTGGTACAGACTATCCTACAGACTGTGCTGAAAACTTAAGTCATTAAACCTGTGTCTCAGTTCTCTAATTCTAGAAGGTGGTCTTATGGCCGAAGAAAGATACTAGCTATTTTATTCTGTGCAGTCTCAAGGGTTCTACAAATACACTGCCCTAACAAATACTTCGTGATTCATGCATCTGAAGTAGTCATTACCCCAGAAGAAAGGTGAAAAATTATATAAATATTTCAACTACTAATCAGGTATTCACTTATCAATCCTCTTTCAAATATATACTTGAAACTGCCAAGTTTTTGGAGCCTTTCCTTCGTTCATGTTTGGGTCTGGAACATACAGACATAGCCAATATATAATTTAATAAATGACTAGCTGATTGAATAAATCTCTAGCTCTAAATATAAAAGCATTGAGATTAGGAAACATTATTGTTCTCTATCTTAAAAAATAATAAAAACGTAATAAGTAAAAAAGCATTAGGAAAAGATCATTTTTGCCACTAGATTCTTTTTTTTTTTTTTTTTTTTTGAGACGGAGTCTCACTCTGTCGCCCGGGTTGGAGTGCAGTGGCCAGACCTCAGCTCACTGCAAGCTCCGCCTCCCGGGTTCCCACCATTCTCCTGCCTCAGCCTCCCGAGTAGCTGGGACCACAGGCGCCCGCCACCTCGCCCGGCTAGTTTTTTTTGTATTTTTAGTAGAGACGGGTTTCACCGTATTAGCCAGGATGGTCTCGATCTCCTGACCTCGTGATCCGCCCGTCTCGGCCTCCCAAAGTGCTGGGATTACAGGCTTGAGCCACCGCGCCCGGCCTTTGCCACTAGATTCTAAGTGGTAACGTAGAATTTGAAAAATCAGAAGCATGTGAAAAGAGTGACTTAGTTGTATCTGGGTACGGCTGAGAAAATCTGTTTCTCCCCTTTCATCTTTTAATCTCCATCAGACCATACTCCTCTCAGGTAGCCTGAGAATGAAGCTATTTACTTTTGTCTCATTAGTTCTTCTTTGATCCTGACAGCTACAGTCAATACAAAAGAAATACCACAGCCCCAGGAAAAGATTCCAATGTCCCCACGTGGAGGACATGCAGAGAACAGCATCATTCTTTGTCTCCCACATTCTTATCTACCTGGTGACAGGACAGTGACTTCTGCCCCCGTCTCTCTCACTAATAAGTAACCAGTCAACATGATTAGTATAGCCTCGTTCCAAAATAGCTACATGTCTCACTAGGGTTCCTAAAAGATAAGAACAGAGCTTCTAGTTTAAGTTGTATTGTATTTACGTAGTTTTTAGAGATGACAGAAGAAAAGCAGGATTACTTACCTCCTCAAGAAAAACCTTACAACTGCGACAAATGAATAAACATGGGGAAGAGAAACAAAAGGCCAGAAAGGAAAATGAGATATGGTGAGAGTATAATTTTTCTTTAAATAACAGTATATGAACATAGTGTCCAAATTTAATCACTGGGCACTGTTAATATTTTAAAAATTATGGAGATTGAAAATGGTGACAGAAAAATGTAAACTTTTCCATTTTACAAAAGTGGAAAAAAGCAGCGCTTCATTTTTTTCCCACTAAAGTCTAGAAAGATTATTCAGAGATGATTTGTATGTACTAAAAGAAGAGGGCAGTGGAAGTGGAATTATTTCATTAAGTTTAAAACTTATCTAACTTTTTGCCATAAAGTTAATAAAATCAGAGAAATATCATAGTCCTAAACATAAGTATTACTGACATTTGGGGCCAGACCATTACTTGTCACAGAGGCTTGTCCCATGCATTGCGGAATGTTTAGCAGAATCCCTGGCCTCTCCCCACTAGACGGATGTAATCCTTTTCCTACAATCATGACGACAAAAATATCTCCAGACATTGCCAGATGTCCACTGGGAACAAATCACCGCTGTTTGAGAACCACCGCCTCAGACACCATGCACCTTGATTTCAGCAAGACATCTCAGAAAATCTCCAGTGAGATCCTCTGCAAAAGGCTGAAATACCTCACCCATCTGACACTCAACTGTCTGGGAAACTCATTTATTTTATATATAGTCTAGAGGAAACAAAGAAAAAAGAAAGGTTTTCTCGCTAAAATTCAAAGCATAACTCATAGAAAGGCTTTGGTCTCCTCAGGAAGCACTTACTCTCTCTCTCCTTTTAAATTATTACAAAATATCCTAAACACACAAAGCAAAATGTTAACATCTGATAGCTTCAATTGGTTATTTGATTTCCAAATCCAACAACGGATTAGACGAAAATAAGAAGAGACAGGTAGGAACACTGACACACTAATGACAATAAAAAAGAAAACAGGGCCGGGCACGGTGGCTCATGCCTGTAATCCCAGCACTTTGGGCGGCCGAGGTGGGCGGATCATGAGGTTAGGAGTTCGAGACCAGCCTGACCAACATGGTGAAACCTGTCTCTCCTAAAATTACAAATATTAGCCAGGCATGGTGGCGCGCGCCTGTAATCCCAGCTATTCAGGAGACTGAGGCAGGAGAATCGCTTGAACCTGGGAGGTGGAGGTTGCAGTGAGCCCAGATCGTGCCATTGCATTCCAGCCAGGGCAACAGAGAGACTCCATTTCAAAAAAAAAAAAAGTTAGCCAGGCATGGCGGCATGCCTGTAGTCCCAGCTACTTGGGAGGCTGAGGCAGGAGAATCTCTTGAACCCAGGAGACGGAGGTTGCAGTGAGCCAAGATCTCACCACTGCACTGAAGCCTGGGTGACAGAGCAAGATGCTGTCTTAAAAAAAGAAAAAGAAAGAAAACAGATAAACTATAAAAGGCAAACATATTTCTGAAAGAATGGCAAATCTGAGGGATGATAGTCCTACATTTTGTGTATGATTATTCTGGTCACGTTAGTCCTTGGCATCCTACCTTATATGGCATATGACCAACCAGAATGATAACATGTCTGGAAATAGGTCATGAAGGACAGCTGGAGAAACTAGAATTGTTTGTTTAGCTCAGAAAATAGAAGATGTTGGGAGAGAATGTGATAACTATCTTCCAATATTTAATGTACTTAGAAAAGTGTGTACTTTTCAGGAACCCCAAATGGAAATGGGCATCAAATCTATATAACATTTATAGTTACCTTAGTGTAACAGCAAGAACTTTCTGATAACTAGAGCTATCCAAAATATAATGGGCTGTCTTGTAAGTTAGTTAACTTTTTCACTGATGGCTTTTCCCCTGACTTCCAGAGTCATATATCACTTGATCTTGGCCAAAAGGCTAAGAAGCGATTAGAGTCATATATCTATAGCCTGTCTTATTTGTACCTGGGTGGTCAAAAAGCCTCTCAAATTACGCATAGCCAAAGGAGAAGTCCTGTTTATCTTTCAAACCCCCAAATCTTTCCTTCTCTAGTCTTTTACATCTCAGTAAATATTTTATCACTATTCACCAAATTGCAAAAGCTAGGAGTTATTCAGGATTTTTCTCTTTCCCACATCTTCCATATCTAATCCACCAACAAAAACTGTTACTTTTATCTCCACAATACTCTTAGATTCCTTCCACTCATTCATGCCTGCTACACCATACTTGTCAAAACCATTATAGACTGTCCCTTGATGTATTGAAGTAGTCTCCTAATGAGTCTCACTGATTCCTCTCTCTTCTTCTGTTTTTTGTTTTTTTGTTTTTTGAGATGGAGTTTCGCTCTTGTTGCCCAGGCTGGAGTGCAATGGCCCATGAGTGCAATGGCTCACAAGGGAGTGACATCTCTGCTCATGGCAACCTCCGCCTCCCAGGTTCAAGTGATTCTCCTGCCTCGGCTTCCCGAGTAGCTGGGATTACAGGCATGTACCACCACACTCAGCCAATTTTGTATTTTTAGTAAAGATGGGGTTTCTCCATGTTGGCCAGGCTGGTCTCGAACTCCCGACCTCAGGTGATCCGCCCACCTCAGCCTCCCAAATGTGCTGGGATTACAGGTGTGAGCCACTGCACCCGGCCACTAGTTAATGATCTTCAGCAATAACTTCCAAAGGAAACATGATTTTTGCTCAAAGGTTAAAGCACTCTTACCCACATTCCATTGCAACCACTCTACTGAAGCTTCACCTGCAAAAGACACTGCCCACTATAAATCTCAACATGGATATCTTGTAAGCACTTCAAACTCAGTATGTCCAAAACTGATCTTCCAAAAAAAGGCCTGGTGCGGTGGCTCATGCCTGTAATGCCAGCACTTTGGTTGGCCAGGGCAAGCAAATCACGAGGTCAGGAGTTCGAGACCAGCCTGACCAACATGGTGAAACCCTGTCTCTATTAAAAACACAAAAATTAGCTGGGCATAGTGGCACACGCCTGTAATCCCAGCTACGTGGGAGGCTGAGGCTGGAGAATTGCTTGAACCCAGGAGGCAGAGGTTGCAGTGAGCCGAGATCAAGCCACTGCATTCCAGCCTGGGCAACAGAGTAACACTCCGGCTTGGGAGGTGGGGGGAGGGTGGGGGAGGGGAGGGGAATTGTTATCTAACCTCTCATCTTGAACTTTCACTTCTTCCTATTTGCTAGTTCCAACTGCATTGATACTTTCTCAGTTCCTCAGGCACACCAAGCTCTTTTGTATCTCAGGGCCCTATATATATGTTCCCTCTGCCGAAAATGTTATTTTCTCCCATGGCTAGCATATTATTTTAGACCCCAACTTCAATGTCACTACTTAAAAAGACCTTCCCTAAACACTCTTTCTTTCTTTCTTTCTTTTTCTTGAGATGAAGTGTCGCTCTGTCTCACTGGGGTGCAGTGGTGCGATCTCGGCTCACTGCACTGCAGCCTCCGCCTCCCAGGTTCAAGCAATTCTCCTGTCTCAGCCTCCTGAATAGCTGGGACTACTGGTGTGTGCCACCACATCCGGCTAATTTTGTATTTTTAGTAGAGACGGGGTTTCACCATGTTGGCCAGGGTGGTCTCCAACTCTTGACCTCAGGTAATCCTCCCGCCTTGGACTCCCAAAGTGCTGGGATTGCAGGCGTGAGCCACCGTGCCTGACCTCCCTAACCACTCTTTCTAAAGAAGCTCCCTCTCTGTCAATTTCTTTTTATTTTTTATATATATATATATATGTATATATATATATATATATATGTGTGTGTATATATATATATATATATATATTTTTTTTTTTTTTTTGAGACAGAGTCTTGCTTGGTCTCCCAGGCAGCAGTGCAGTGACACAATCTCAGCCCGCTGCAACCTCCACCTACTAGGTTCAAGCAATTCTCATGTCTCAGCCTTCTAAGTAACTATGATTGCGCCAGAACACCTGGCCCATTTTAGTATTTTTAGTAGAGACGAGGTTTCGCCATGTTGGCTAGGCTGGTCTCGAATGCCTGGCCTCAAGTGATCTGCCCACCTTGGCATCCCAAAGTGCTGGGATTACAGACATGAGCCACTGAACCTGGCCCCTCTGTCAATTTCTATTTTAAGTTCTTTGTTCCTTCAATCCAGCCTGGTGCCTGTTATAGAGTAGCCTCTCAATAAGTGTAGAATGAATCAATGGTGTTGTCATACAATGAAATACTATGTAGCCATTAAAAAGAATGATGTATCGCAATATATATTGATGTGAAAACATCTAGGTATATATTTATTATTATTATTATTATTTTTTGAGACGGAGTTTCACTCTTGTTGCCCAGGCTGGAGTGCAGTGGCACAATCTCAGCTCACTGCAACCTCTGCCTCCCAGGTTCAAGCGATTCTTCTGCTTCAGGCTCCCAAGTAGCTGGGATTACAGGCGCGCACCACCACGCCTGGCTAATTTTTTGTATTTTTAGTAGACATGGGGTTTCATCATGTTGGCCAGGCTGGTCTCGAACTCCTAACCTCAGGTGATCCACCCACCTCAGCCTCCGAAAGTGCTGGGATTACAGGCACGAGCACCATGCCTGGCCTATTCATTGTGTGTGTGTGTGTGTGTGTGTGTGTATACATATACATATACATATACATATACATATACGGTTTTTTTTGTTTTTTTTTTGAGATGGAGTCTCGCTCTGTTGCCCAGGCTGGAGTGCAGTGATGCGATCTTGGCTCACTGAAAGTTCTGCCTCCCAGGTTCACACCATTCTCCTGTCTCAGCCTCCCGAGTAGCTGGGACTACATGTGCCCGCCACCACACCCAGCTAATTTTTTTGTATTTTTTTAGTAGAGACGGGGTTTCACCGTGTTAGCCAGGATGGTCTTGATCTCCTGACCTCGTGATCCATGCCCCTGGCCTCCCAAAGGGGCTGAGATTACAGGTGTGAGCCACTGCACCCGGCTTATTCATTGTATATTTTTAAAAAATAATGTTGGCTGGGCGCAGTGGTTGATGCCTGTAATCTCAGCACTTTCGGAGGCTGAGGCGGGCGGATCACAAGGTCAAGAGATTGAGATCATCTTGGCTAACAGTGAAACCTTGTCTCTACTAAAAATACAAAAAATTAGCCGGGTGTGGTGGCGGACTCTGTAGTCTCAGCTACTCGGGAGGCCGAGGCAGGAGAATGGCGTGAACCCAGGAAGCGGAGCTTGCGGTGAGCGGAAATCACACCACTGCACTCCAGTCTGGGCGACAGAGCAAGACTCAATCTCAAAAAAAAAAAAAAAAAAAAAAAAAATAATAATAATAATAATTGGCCGAGTGAGGTGTTTCACATCTGTAATCCCAGCACTTTGGGAGGCCAAGGTGGGCGGGTCACCTGAGGTCAAGAGTTCGAGACCAGCCTGGCCAACATGGTGAAACCCCATGTCTACTAAAAATACAAAAACTAGCCGGGTGTGGAGGCAGGTGCTTGTAATCTACTCAGGAAACTGAGGCAAGAGAATCGTTTGAACCCAGGAGGCGGAGGTTACAGTGAGCCAAGATCACGCCATTGCATTCCAGCCTGGATGACAAGAGCAAAACTCCATTTCCAAATAATAATAATAATAATGTTTATTATAAAAAAAATCAGGCCGGGCACGGTGGCTCACACCTGTAATCCCAGCACTTTAGTAGGCCGAGGCAGGTGGATCACGAGGTCAAGAGATAGAGACCATCCTGGCCAACATGGTGAAACCCTGTCTCTACTAAAAATACAAAAAATTAGCTGGGTGTGGTTGTGTGAGCTTGTAGTCCCAGCTACTTGGGTGGCTGAGGCAGTAAAATGGCTTGAACCTGAGAGGCAGAGGTTGCAGTGAGCCGAGATCGCACAACTGCACTCCAGTCTGACGACAGAGTGAGACTCCGTCTTAAAAAAAAAAAAAAATTAGAATGACACAAATGGAAAAAATATATAAAATTAAAGATATTCTCAGCATGCCTATTCAATATCAAGTTTAATTGTGACTAACAAGTTTGAGAACAGGCTGGGCACAGTAGCTCACGCCTGTAATCCCAGTACTTTGGAAGAGGCAGGAGGATCACTTGATGCCAGGAGTTAGAGAACAGCCCGGGCAGTAAGCAAAATTTCATCTCAGGTGTCGTGATGCATGCCTGTAGTCTCAGCTACTAGGGAGGCTGAGATGGGAGGATGGCTTGAGCCTAGGAATTTGAGGTTTTAGTAAGCTATGATTGCAGCACTGCACTCGAGCCTAGGCAACAGAGAAAGATCTTATCTCAAAACAAAACAAAAACAGAAAAAACTTTTGAGTATGTGTATACACATGTATTAGCACACATATTATGTAATGTACCTATATATAGATGAATATAGACACATATTCTCTTCTTGTATACATGTATAATTTTTTTTTTTCTTTTGGAGACGGAGTCTTGCTCTGTTGCCCAGACTGGAATGCAGTGGTGTGATCTCAGCTCACTCCAGCACTGCAACCTCTGCCTCCCCAGTTCAAGCAATTCTCCTGCCTCAGCCTCCCGAGTACCTGGGACTACAGGCGCGTGCCACCATGCCCGGCTAATTTTTTGTATTTTTAGTACAGACGGGGTTTCACCAGGTTAGCCAGGATGGTCTCGATCTCTTGACCTCGTGATCCGCCCACCTTGGCTTCCCAAAGTGCTTGGGATTACAAGTTTGAGCCACAGCGCCCAGCCCTACGTGTGTAATTTTACAAAAATGACATTATATAAATATATATATCATTTCAACATTTTTACATTTTTCTCACCCAATAATATATTATGGACATTATTTACATCAGTACATTCAGATATGCTGCACAATGGTATGTGATATGGTAGGGAACACTATAATTTACCATCCATTTAGGTTGCTTTGCTATTACAAATAATGCTGCAATAAACATATTTGTGCATTTATCCTTGTGAATTTCTTTTATTTATTTATTTGTTTATGTATTTTGAGATGGAGTCTCACTCTGTCGCCCAGGCTGAAGTCCAGTGGTGCAATCTCGGCTCACTGCAACCTTCGCCTCCCAGGTTCAAGTGATTCTCCTGCCTCAGCCTCCAGTGTAGCTGGGATTACAGGTGTGCGTCCTCACACTCCGCTAATTGTTCTACTTTTAGTAGACATAGGGTCTCACCGTATTTTCCAGGGTAGTCTCAAACCTTTAGGCTCAAGTGATCCTCCCGTCTCACCCTCCCAAAATGCTGACATCACAAGTATGAGCCGCTGCGCCTAGCCTCCATATCCTTGTGAGTTTCTGAGGTCATTTTGTAGAAAAAACTTGTAGATATGGAATTGCTAGTTCAAAGGTAGGTGTATTTTAAATTTCAGAAAGAATTGCTAGATTGCCCTCTTTTAACGAGGGCAATTTTTATTCCTGCTATTATAATTATATAAAGTGCTTTTTTTGTTATAGCCCTGCCAAAACTGATATTAATCTTTTTTTAATTGTGCAAGCTCATAGGTGATATAGAATATTACTTCTATGTTGATTATCAGCAAAGTATATTCACACATGTTCATGTTTTTGCTGTGATTGTTAACATTTGCGTGGTTTGCTTCCTCATACAAGATACTCACCATTACTTCAAAAAAAGGCAGTGGCAAAAAGTATGTTTAGAATGGTCTAACTTTTTTTCTTCTTTTTCTTTTTTTTTTTTTTTTTGAGACAAGGTCTCAGTCTGTCACCCTGGCTGGAATGCAATGGCACAATCTCGGCTCACTGCAACCTCCACCTCCCAGGTTCAAGCGATTCTCCTGCCTCAGCCTCCCGAATAACTGGGATTATAGGCTCCCACCATCATGCCCGGCTAATTATGTATTTTTTTGTAGAGACAGGGTTTCACCTTGCTGCTCAGACTGATCTCAAACTCCTGAACTCAAGTGATAGACACGCCTTGGCCTCTCTAAGTGCTAGGGTTCCAGGTGTGAGCCGCTGTGCCTGGCCCTAAATTTTTTTTTTTTTTTTGAGACAAAGTATCTTGCTCTGTCACCTAGGCTGGAGTGTAAGGGCACGATCTCAGCTCACTGCAACCTCTGCCTCCCGGGTTCAAGCAATTCTCGTGCCTCAGCCTCCCAAGTAGCTGGGACTACAGGCGCCCACCACCATGCTCGGCTAATTTTTTTTCTTTTTGTAAAGAGGTGGTTTCGCCATGTTGGTCAGGCTGGTCTCAAACTCCTGGCCTCAGTTGATCTGCCCACCTTGACCTCCCAAAATGCTGGGATTACAGGATTTCATTTCTTCGTTTCATTTCACTTATTTCATTTCATTTCTTTCAGATGGAGTCTTGGTCTGTTGTCCAGGCTGGAGTGCAGTGGCGTGATCTCAGCTCAATGCAACCTCCGCTTCCCGTGTTCAAGCAATTATCTGCCTCAGTCTCCCGAGTAGCTGGGATTACAGGTGCTCACCACCACGACCGGCTTATTTTTGTATTTTTAGTAGAAATGGGGTTTCACCACATTGACCAGGCTGGTCTTGAATTCCTGACCTTGTGATCCACCCGCCTCGGCCTCCCAAAGTGCTGAGATTACAGGCATGAACCACCGCATCCAGCCAAGCATCTCCCTTTATATATAGCTTGGGAAATCAATGAGCATCATCCGCCCAGTAAGATGTCTTCATCACTTCCCAGAGTAACCCTTTGATTCCCACTCTGGACATAAGGCATTTCATCTTTACATCCTCTTGAGACAGTTATGTCAATTTCAATTTCTTTTCGGGGGGCAGATAAAACAAAAGCATGCTTCCTCCATTTGTTTTCATTTTTTATTTCTTGGAGATGGGGTCTCCCTATGTTGCCCATAGTCTGGTCTCGAACTCCTGAGCTCAAGCCATCTTCCTGCCTCAGACTCCAAGAGTGCTGGGATTACAAGCATGAGCCACTGTGCCCAACTCTCTGTTTTTTGATGACCACCCCCTTGCTCCCCAAATGGCTGTATCAGCAAGTTGGGAGCTTAAGAAGAAATTTAAATAGGCTATTACTACCCCTGCAGCCGCCTATTCTCCTCAACCAGTGTGACGCCCCCCTTATCCTAAACGTGTCTCACTCTGATGTCCAGGCTGGAGTGCAGTAGCACGATTTCAGCTCACTGCAATCTCCACCTCCCAGGTGTCGACACTAAGTCTGGCATCAATATGATAATCTCCCATGAGCGGGGGACCACAAGGTTACCTAAGGAGAAGTGAACTAGCTTCTCCACAGAGCATGGCCCATATAAGTCCCGTGCTGATCCATAGTGGGATGGCGCCTGTGAATAGCCAGTTATTGCACTCCCACCAGAACAATATAGCAAGACCCTGTCTCAAAAAATAATGTGTGTGGTTTGCTCATTTTTCTTTTCTACTTTTCATTACTTTCTTCTACTTTGCAAAAGAAAAGCTATCTCTAACCCACGTTAAACTTTTACTGTGGTGCAAGATGCACAATTTAAGAACGCGTAGCCACTGTGGAAGAGCACCATTGACAGCATCGATGGAAATTATTAAATGGAGCAGCACCCTACGTTAGCCAAGTGTGATTGTCTGTGGACGAATGACATCAGCATCTTTAGGGAGTCTGTTAGACACATAAATTCTCAGCCCCACCCCGGGCCTGCTGAGTCAGAATTTCAGCAGAGTGGGAACAGGAAATCGGTATTGACAAGCCTTTGCAGTGGGTATTAATGAGGGCTAAATTTTTTTTTTTTTTTTTTTGAGATGGAGTGTCGCCCTGTCACTCAGGCTGGAATGCAAAATTTTAGAAGGATCAGATGGTAAACAAACCCTAAGTAAAGTTCCAGAGTATATCTGTCTTAGAATTAAGAAGATGGTTGGGCCAGGCAAGGTGGCTCATGCCTGTAATCCCAGCACTTTGGGAGGCCAAGGCAGGTGGATCATGAGGTCAAGAGATCAAGACCATCCTGGCCAACATGGTGAAACCCCATCTCTACGAAAAATACAAAAATTAGCTGGGTGTGGTAGCACATGCCTGTAGTCCCAGCTACCTGGGAGGCTGAGGCAGGAGAATCACTTGAACCCAGGAGGTGGAGGTTGCAGTGAGCCGAAATCTCACTACTATACTCCAGCCTGGGCAATAGAGCAAGATTCTGTCTCAAAAAACAAAAACAAAAACAAAAAAACCATAAACAAAAACCATTCGTAAAACACATATAGGCCAGACACAGTGACTCATGCCTATAATCCTAGCACTTTGGGAGGCCGAGGTGGGTGGATGACTTGAGGTCAGGAGTTTGACACCAGCCTGGCCAACATGGTGAAACCCCATCTCAACTAAAAATACAAAATTACCCGAATGTGGTGATGCACACCTGTAATCCCAGCTACTTGGGAGGCTGAGGCAGGAGAATCACTTGAACCTGGGAGGTGGAGGTTGTAGTGAGCTGAGATCGCACCATTGCACTCCAGCCTGGGTGACAAGAATGAAACTCCATCTCAAAACAAAACAAAACAAACACATATATTCTTTTCTAAAAGTTAAATAGTTCTCTTAATCTTATCTTTAGCTTCAGAGGATAGAATAGTACCCTGTATCTGTGATCCCTTTTATTTATTTTTGACAGAGAGTCTCCCTATGTTGCCCAGGCTGGTCTTGAACTCCTGGGCTCAAGCAATTCTCCTGCCTCAGCTTCCCAAGTAGCTGGGATTACAGGCAGGCACTGCTGGACCTGGCCCATATAGTCCTTTTTAAAGCAAAATTCCAGGCCAGGCGTGGTGGCTCATGCCTGTAATCCCAACAATTTGGGAGGCCAAGGCAGGAGGATCACTTGAGGCCAGGAGGTTGAGATCAGCCTGGCCAATATGGTGATACCCTGTCTTTACTAAAAACAAACAAACAAAAATAAATTAAAATTAGCCTGGTGTGGTGGCTTACACCTTTAATCCCACCTACTTGGGAGACTGAGGCATGAGAATTGTTTGACCCCAGGAAGTGGAGGCTAGAATGAGCTGAGATCATGCCACTGCACTCCAGCCTGGGTGACAGAGCAAAACTCTTTTCCAAAAAAAAAAAAAGTGAAATTTCTTCATTTCCTTAAATAATTCCCTATTGAACCTATACCAGTAAGGCATTTGCCCCATTTCTCTATTTGAACCATTCCTGTCAGTCATCAACAAACACCATCTTATGAAATCCAATGGTCCATTCTCAAGCCTTCTTACTCAACCACTCAGCATCTGACAAAACCAATCATTCTCTCCTTGTTCAAATAAATGGGTGGTACTTTATTACTGAGTTGCAATAGGACTTTACATATTCTAGATACAAGCCCCTTATCATACACATGATTTGCTATAATTGTCTCCCATTCTGTGGGTTGTTTTTTCACTTTCTTGGGTATCCTTTGAAACACAAAAATTTTAATTTTCTTTTCTTTTTTTAAATTATACTTTAAGTTCTAGGGTACATGTGCACAACATGCAGGTTTGTTACATATGTATACATGTGCCATGTTGGTGTGCTGCACCCGTTAACTCGTCATTTACATTAGGTATATCTCCTAATGCTATCCCTCCCCACTCCCCCGCTTGTTTTTTTTTTTTTTTTTTTTTTTTTTTTTTTTTTTTGAGACGGAGTTTTTCTTCTGTTGCCAAGGCTGGAGTGCAATGGCACAATCTCAGCCCACCACAACCTCTGGCTCCTGGGTTCAAGCGATTCTCCTGCCTCAGCCTCCCAAGTAGCTGGGATTCCAGGCGCACACCACCACGCCTGGCTAATTTTTTGTATTTTTATAGAGATGGGGTTTCTCCATGTTGGTCAGGCTGATCTCGAATTCCCAACCTCAGGCGATCCGCCTGCCTCAGCCTCCCAAAGTGCTGGGATTACAGGTGTAAGCCACCCTGCCCAGCCCAAAATTTTAAATTTTGAATATATCCAATATATCCAGTTTTTCATTTGGTCATGCTTTGGTTGTCATAGCTGAGAAATCATTAGCCAATCCAAGATCACAAAGATTAACATTTATGTTTTCTTCTAAGAGTTTTATGGTTGTAGCACTTTTCATCCATTTTGAGTTAATTTTTATATATCGTGTGAGGTAAAGGTCCAATTGCATTCTTTGGCATACGGTTATCCTCTTGTCCCTTTACCATTTGTTGAAAAGACTATTCTTTACCCCATTGAATAATCTTGGTGCCCTTGTCAAAAATCAGTTGAACAGGCTGGGCGTGATGGCTGGTGCCTATAATCCCAGCACTTTGAAAGGCCGAGGAGGGCGGATCACCTGAGGTCAGGAGTTTGAGATCAGCCTGACCAACATGGTGAAACCCTGTCTCTACTAAAAATACAAAAAGTTAGCCAGGCGTTGTGGCGCACACCTGTAATCCCAGCTACTCAGGAGGCTGAGGCAGGAGAATCACTTGAACCCAGGAGGCAGCGGTGGCGATAAGCCAAGATCGTGCCACTGCACTCAAGCCTAGGTGACAGAGAAAGACTCCGCTGTCTCAAAAAGAAAGAAAGAAAGAAAGAAAAAGGCCGGGCGCGGTGGCTCAAGCCTGTAATCCCAGCACTTTGGGAGGCCGAGACGGGCGGATCACGAGGTCAGGAGATCGAGACCATCCTGGCTAACACGGTGAAACCCCGTCTCTACTAAAAAATACAAAAAACTAGCCGGGCGAGGTGGCGGGCGCCTGTAGTCCCAGCTACTCGGGAGGCTGAGACAGGAGAATGGCGTAAACCCGGGAGGCGGAGCTTGCAGTGAGCCGAGATCGCACCACTGCACTCCAGCCTGGGTGACAGAGCCAGACTCCGTCTCAAAAAAAAAAAAAAAAAAAAAGAAAGAAAAAAATTTTGGAAAGGAGTGATAGTCAATGTGAGGTGCAAAATATACAGGTTTTGCAAGGAGCCCGTTTATTATAAATGACCAGGGCTAGGGTATTAACCATGGGAATAAATGACTGGGGTGGACTGGAAAACGAGATGATTGGAAATGAGTGGACAAGAAACTGAGGGCCAGCCATCTCCATGCATCATGGAATAGCCCGGACTGATGACAGTAGGAGTGGTGTAAACCAAGAAAATCAATCAGGCTTCTAAATTTTCAGGGAATGTGGGGAAAATGACCCAGGAGATCAGCAGATTATTACAACATCCTGATGCCATGCACTTAAAAGGAGCTGAGTTTTTAGGGGGTCAGCAACAGTTTGAAGTAGGCAAAGAGCAGCATCATAAGAGTTACAAGCGAAATGCTGAACCTACCCTATAGTACTTTCAGAGAAGTGAGATCCTCTAACTTGAAAGTTCAGGAAGGCGATCATGGGAAACGTGGCATTTATATGGACCATGAAAGATGAAAAGAATTTTGAGAGAAATAGACTAGGAAAGATAATTACAGGCAGAGAGATGCTATTACCAACCAAAGAGCTGACACTGCTCCGCGCACGCCTAGTGGTTTTGCAAATCCGCCTCCAGAGCCCATTGCTGTGGTGCTAATAGCATCCTTGGTATTACCAGAGCTGGTTAGCAGTTGGCCACCAGGTGGCAGTGTATATCTTTGCGCCATCCCTCCCAGTACCGCCCCTGGAGAAAAACTGGAAGTGAGAATTAGCATAAGTACAGCTGAGGTGGCTTGTGGATGGTGTTATTTAGTTAGGCCTGAAGAAGCAAGGCCCTCAGGGAAGAGGATAAATTTGGGAACATTTAGGGAAAAGATCATGGAGAAGATAAAAGGAAAGGAAATTGCCTCAGGGCGAGAGTATAATGAGGTCTAAAAGGTAGTAGAGGGCTCTTGGAGGGAGAGCCATGTCCTCCTGGCCATTCCTTGAGGAACTAGTTGGTCAGGATAGCCACACCGCCCTAGGCTTTACAAAACTCCGGAAATACACTCTTGGATCCAGAGGTGACAATTCACTGAATGAGGATTACCCCAACCAGCCACAGTGTGAAATCCTTGGAGAAGGTGTGTGCTGACTTGATCAGAGGCACAAAGGGAAAGAATCCCAGCTTGAAGGACCAGTTCGAATGCCAAGACTCCATAAATCACTGCAAGAAAAACGCCTTGCGGTGAGGGTTCTAGGATTTGGGATCATTTCCAGATGAGAACCCACAAATGACTCACTGCCTTACACAGGCCTTCTGAGGTTGTTAAACAGATTGCTTCCATCAGTATTGAGTCAGGAATTGAGGCCGCTCACCACCGCACTTACTTGTTAACTCTTTTTTTTTTTTTTTTTTTCTGAGACGGAGTTTCACTCTTGTTGCTCAGGCTGGAGTGCAACGGCGCATTCTCGGCTCACTGCAACCTCCGCTTAAACCTCCTGGGTTTAAGCAATTCTCCTGCCTCAGCATCCCGAGTAGCTGGGATTACAGACATGCACCACCATGCCCAGCTAATTTTTTACTTTTAGTAGAGACGGGGTTTCTCCATGTTGGTCAGGCGGGTCTCGAACTCCAGACCACAAGTGATCCACCCGCCTCGGTCTCTCAAAGTGCTGGGATTACAGGCATGAGCCACTGCGCCCAGCATCAACTGTTTTCATAAATTAATTATCAGTTGTTTAAAGAAAGAAGCAGCCAAAAGGAAGAACCAAAGAGAGAGGGGAGATGTGAAGATACGCAGTGCAAGGTGAGGAACAGGCACCAGAGCAACATTGGAAGAGAGTTTGGAGCAACAGTCTTTTTTATTTGGGGGGGGGTGCTTGTTTACTCCCCATAATAATTTTCAAAAACTATGTATTTCCCCTACACATTTTTAAGTTGACATCTAGGAAATTTTTTTTTTATGTTTAAGTAGCTTCCAGGGATTAATTTCTGCTGTTTATTATCTGGTATACATGCTTTCAGTGCCACTGCTAGCTTCTCCAGTGCTTTTGTGCAGATTAGGCAAAGGTGCCCTTCTGGGAAAAAGCAGGTTTTCTAGAATGGTACTCTTGTGTAAAGAAAAATGTGCCCCTGCCGGGCGCAGTGGCTCACACCTGTAATCCCAGCACTTTGGGAGGCCAAGGCGGGCGGATCACAAGGTCAGCAGATCGAGACCATCTTGGCTAACATGGTGAAACCCCGTCTCTACTAAAAATACAAAAAATTAGCCGGGTGTGGTGGCGGGCGCCTGTAGTCCCAGCTACTCGGGAGGCTGAGGCAGGAGAATGGCGTGAACCCGGGAGGCGGAGCTTGCAGTGAGCAGAGATCACGCCACGGCACTCCAGCCCGGGTGACACAGCGAGACTCCGTCTCAAAAAAAAAAAAAAAAAGAAAGAAAAATGTGCCTCTTCCTCTGGATGAGGAGGAGAGCCTGGCCAGTGGATTGCAGGTTGTATTTCAGCCTCTACTTATCCTACGAAACTGCACAACTAAGTTTCAGGCCTCTACTTGTCCCCAAAACTATACAAACCATACATAAAAGCTTTGTCAACTTTAACTTAAAAAACAGGCCATGCGCAGTGGCTCACACCTGTAATCCTAGCACTTTGGGAGGCCGAGGCAGCAGATCTCCTGAGGTCAAGAGTTTGAGACCAGCCTGGCCAACATGGTGAATCCCCGGCTATACTAAAAATACAAAAATTAGCCAGATATGGTGGTGCATGCCTGTAATCCCAGCTACTCAGGAGGCTGAGGCAGGAGAAATGCTAGAACCCGGGAGGGAGAGGTTGCAATGAGCCGAGATTGCACCATTGCACTCCAGCCTGGGCGACAGAGCGAGACTCCATCTCAAAAAAAACAAAAACAAAGGCCAGTGCGGTGACTCAGGCCTGCGATCCCAGCACTTTGGGAGGCTGAGTCAGGCAGATCATGAGGTGAGGAGCTTGAGACCAGCTTGACCAACATGGTGAAACCCCACATCTACTAAAAATACAAAAATTAGCTGGGCATGGTGGCGCATGCCTGTAATTCCAGCTACTCAGGAGGCTGAGGCAGCAGAATTGCTTGAACCCAGGAGGCAGAGGTTGTGGTGAGCCGAGATCACATACTGTACTCCAGACTGGGCTGCAGAGCCAGACTTCATCTCAGAAAAAAAAAAAAAAAAAAAAAAAAAAAAGAGACACCAAACCACATGCAGTGGCACATGTCTGTAATACCAGTACTTTGGGAGGCCGAGACAGGCAGATCACCTGAGGTCAGGAATTTGAGACCTGCCTGGCCACCATTGTGAAACCCCATCTCTACTAAAAATACAAAAAAATTAGCTAAGCATGCTGGTGCATACCTGTAGTCCCAGCTACCTGGGAGACTGAGGCAGGAGAATGAACCCGGGAGACAGAGGTTGCAGTGTGCTGAGACTGCGCCACTGCACTCCTGCCTGGGTGACAGAGCGACTCCGTCTCAAAAAAAATAAAAAAGAAAGAAAGAAAAAAAAGAATAAACAAACAAAAACCTTGGAATACAGACATAGCTTACTCAGTTTATGGACATATAAACTAAATGACAAATCCGTTTATGGAGAAACCCGTAAGCCACATCTTTTGGCTTTGGAAGCCAAAAGCCTAACTTCCTTTTTTTATTTCAAATGAAAACTTTAATATATGTCCCTATATCAACTGTCTTCCTTTCTTTCTTTTTTTTTTTTTGAGACGGAGTCTCGCTCTGTCGCCCAGGCTGGAGTGCAGTGGCATCATCTCGGCTCACTGCAAACTCCATCTCCTGGGTTCACGCCATTCTTCTACCTCAGGCTACCAAGTAGCTGGGACTACAGGCGCCCGCCACAATGCCCGGCTAATTTTTTTGTATTTTTAGTGGAGACGGGGTTTCACCGTGTTAGCCAGGATGGTCTCGATCTCCTGACCTCGTGATCCGCCCGCCTCAGCCTCCCAAAGTGCTGGGGTTACAGGCGTGAGCCACCGTGCCCGGCCTTTTTTTTTTTGAGACAGAGTCTCACTCTGTTGCCCAGCCTGGAGTGCAGTGGCGTGATCTCAGCTAACTACAACCTCCACCACCTGGGTTCAAGTGATTCTCCTGCCTCAGCCTCCCAAGTAGCTGGCACTACAGGTATGTGCCACCACGCCTGGCTAATTTTTTGTGTTTTTAGTAGAGACAGTGTTTCACTGTGGTAGCCAGCATGGTCTCAATCTCCTGACCTTGTGATCTGCAAGCCTCAGCCTCACAAAGTGCTGGGATTACAGGCGTGAACCACCGCGCTTGGCCACCACGTTGTTTTGATTACAGCTTACTGTTGAATTCTGAGAGTGCTTTACATTCTCTAGAAACAAGTCTTTTGGGATGTGTGGTTTACAAATATCTTCTCTGAATGTAGCCCGTCTTTTCACCATATACATGGGATCTTTTTCAGAGCAAAAGCTTTTCATTTTGATAAGCCCAAATTTATCAATTTTTCCCCTTGTGGCTTGAGCTTTTACTATTTTTTGTTGTTGTTGTTGTTTTCTTGAGATGGAGTCTCCCTCTGTCACCCAGGCTGAGTGCAGTGGTGCAATCTCAGCTCACTGCAACCTCTGCCTCCCGGATTCAAGCCATTCTTCTGCCTCAGCCTTCCAAGTAGCTGGGACTACAGGCACGTACCACCAGGCCCGGCTAATTTTTTGTATTTTTAGTAGAGATGGGGTTTCACCATGTTAGCCAGGATGGTCTAGATCTCCTGACATCATGATACAATGGCCTCAGCCTCCCAAAGTGTTGGGATTACAGGTGTGAGTCACGGCGCCCGGCTGAGCTTTTACTGTTAAGTCTCTTTTACTATAACATAGACATGCTCACTTGTTTATGTAATGAACCTGGCTGCTTAAATGCTATAACATTTGAACTGAGTAACTGGTGACTGAGCCGCTATGGCCCACAAAGCCTCTATCTGTACAAAAAGAGTCAGCTGACCCAGGCTCTACTCGGATAAGCCTTCAAACTCTAGGGTATTTTCATATGCTGTTTCCTCTACCTGAAACACTCTTTCTCCAGATCTCCTCATGGCCGGCTCTTTATGTATTCTGGTTTCTGCTTAAATTTACCGTACAGAGGCCCTCCTGACCACACCACAGGCATATCTCACTGTATTGCACTTCGCTTCATTGCATTTTGCCCCTATTGTGCTTTTTTACAAATTGAAGGTTTGCGGCAATCCTGTGTTAAGCAAGTCTATTGGCCTCAGTTTTCCAACAGCATGAGCTCACTTTGAGTCTCTGTGCCACATTCTGGTAATTCTTGCAATATTTCAAACATTTCCTTATTATTATATCCCTTATGGTGATCTGTGATCAGTGATCTTTGATATTACTATTGTCTTTGTTTTGGCATGAACCACAGCCACACAAGACAATGAATGTGGGCCGGGCGCGGTGGCTCCCACCTGTAATCCCAGCACTTTGGGAGGCCGAGTCGGGCGGATCAGGAAGTCAGGAGATCGAGACCATCCTGGCTAACACGGTGAAACCCTATCTCTATTAAAAATACAAAATATTAGCTGGGCTTGGTGGCACATGCCTGTAGTCCCAGCTACTCGTGAGGCTGAGGCAGGAGAATCTCTTGAACCTGGGAGGCGGAGGTTACAGTGAGCCGAGATTGTGCCACTGCACTCCAACCTGGAAAGCAGAGTGAGACTCTGTCTCAAAAATAATAAAAATAAAAATAAAAATAAAAATACAATAAATCTAATCAATAAATACTGTATGCATTCTGACTGCTCCGCTAACTGGACATTCCCCGTTTCTCTCTCCTTCTCTCTCTTCTCAGGCCTCCCTATTTCCAGAGACAATAATATTGAAAATTAGGCCAATTAAAAACCCTAAATGGCATATAATTATTGAAGTGAAAGAGTCAAACATATCTCACTTTAAATCAAAAGCTAGAAATGAGTAAGCTTAGTGATAAAGGCATGTCAAAAGCCAAGATGAGCCAAAAGCAAGGCCTGTTGCACCAAACAGGTAGCCAAGCTATAAACACAAAGGAAAAGTTCTTGAGGAAAATTAAAAGTGCTACTCCAGTGAACACACAAATGATAAGAAAGTGAAACAGGGGCCAGGCATGGTGGCTCACACCTGTAATCCCAACACTTTGGGAGGCCCTGGTGGGTGGATCATGTGAGGTCAGGAGTCTGAGACCAGCCTGGCCAACATGGCGAAATCCCATCTCTACCAAAAATACAAAAATTAGCCAGGCATGGTGGCGTGTGCCTGTACCCACTTAATCCCAGCTACCCAGAAGGCTGAGGCAGGAGACTCGCTGGAACCCAGTGGGCAGAGGCTGCAGTGAGCCGAGATTGCGCCACTGCCTCCAGCCTGGGCAACAGACCAAGACTCTGTCTCAAAAAAAAAAAAAAAAAATAAAAGAAAGAAAAGAAAGTGAAACAGATGTTTGCTGATATGGAGAAAGTTTTCGTGGTCTAAATATAAATAGACCACTAAACATTTTCTTAAGCCAACGCCTAATCCAGAGCAAGGTCCTAACTTTCTTTAATTTTTTTTTTCTTTGAGACGGAGTCTTGCTCTGTCGCCTAGGCTAGAATGAGTGCAGTCGCGTGATCTTGGCTCACTGCAACCTCCGCCTCCCAGGTTCAAGCTATTCTCCTGCCTCTACCTCCCAAGTAGCTGGAACTACAGGCACCCACCACCACACCCAGCTAATTTTTGTATTTTTTAGTAGAGACAGGGTTTCACCATGTTGGCCAAGCTGATCTAGAACTCCTGGCCTCAGGTGATCCACCCGCCTCAGCCTCCCAAAATGCTGGGATTATAGGCATAAGCCACTGGGCCCAGCCAAATATCTTTCATTTTATGAAGGCTGAGAGAGGTAAGGAAGCTGTAGAAGAAAAGTTAGAAGGTAGCAAAAGTTGGTTCATGAGGTTTAAGGAAAAAAGCTGTCCCTATAACCTAAAAGTACCAGGTAGGTGATGCAGCAAATGCTGATATAGAAGCTACAACAAGTTATCCAGATCTAGCTAAGATAATTGATAAAAGTGGCAACACTATACAACAGATTTTCAGTGTAGATGAAACAGCCTTATATTGGAAGAAGATGCCATCTAGGACTTTCGTGGGGTTTTTTTGTTTGGTTTTTTGTTATTTTTTTTTTGTGAGACAGAGTTTTACTCTTGTTGCCCAGGCTGGAGTGCAACGGCTCGATCTCGGCTCACTACAACCTCTGCCTACTGGGTTCAAGCAATTCTCCTGCCTCAGCCTCCTGAGTAGCTGGGACTACAGGCGCGCAACACCAAGTCAGGCTAATTTCTGGATTTTTAGTAGAGACGGGGTTTGACGATGTTGGCCAGGCTGGTCTCAAACTCCTGACCTCATGATCTGCACACCTCGGCCTCCCAAAGTGCTGGGATTATAAGCGTGAGCCACCGTGCCTGGTCTATGCCATCTAGGACTTTTATGGCCAGAAAGGAGAAGTCAATCCCTGGTTTCAAAGCTTCAAAAGACAGGCTGACTCTCTTTTCAGGGGCATTAGTTTCATTATGTAAATCTGCTGTGCTTATACCATATAAACGGAAGAACTTAGCCTGGATGACAGCATATCTCTTTATAGCATGGTTTACTGAATTTTTTTTTTTTTTAACTTTTTGGCTGGGCATGGAGGCGTATATCTGTAATCCTAGCACTTTGTGAGGCTGAGGCGGGAGGACTGCTTGAGCCCAGGAGTTCAATACCAGCCTGGGCAATGGAACAAGACCCCATCTCTTAAAAAAATTAATTTTTGACTGGGCGTGATGGCTCACACCTGTAATGCCAGCACTTTGGGAGGCAGAGGCGGGGGGATCAACTGAGGTCAGGAGTTGGATACCAGCCTGCCCAACATGGCAAAACCCAGTCTTTACTAAAAATACAAAAAAATTACCCAGGCATGGTGGTGGGTGCCTGTAATCCCAGCTACTCAGGAAACTGAGGCAGAAGAATCGTTTGAACCCTGGAGGCGGTGGTTGCAGTGAGCCAAGATCAGGCCACTGCACTCCAGCCTGGGTGACAAGAGTGAAACTCCATCTCTCTCAAAAAAAAAAAAAAAAAAAAAATGCTATGGGTATATACTAGGTGTATATATTTATGGGACACAAGAAATGTTTTGCCGGGCGCGGTGGCTCACGCCTGTAATCCCAGCACTTTGGGAGGCCGAGGCGGGCGGATCACAAGGTCAGGAGATCGAGACCACGGTGAAACCCCATCTCTACTAAAAATACAAAAAATTAGCCGGGCGCAGTTGTGGGCGCCTGTAGTCCCAGCTACTCGGGAGGCTGAGGCAGGAGAATGGCGTGAACCCGGGAGGCGGAGCTTGCAGTGAGCCGAGATCGCGCCACTGCACTCCAGCCTGGGCAACAGAGCGAGACTCCGTCTCAAAAAAAAAAAAAAAAAAAAAAAAAAAAAAAAAAAAAGAAATGTTTTGATACCAGTACACAATGTGTAATAATCACATCAGGGTAAATGGGGTATCTATCACATCAAGCATTTATGATTTCTTTGTGTTACAAACTTTCAAATTATACTTTTTACGTTTCTTTTTTTTTTGAGACAGACTTTCCCTCTTGTTACCCAGGCTGGAGTGTAATGGTGCGACCTAGGCTCACTGCAACCTCTGCCTCCTGGCTTCAAGTGATTCTCCTGTCTCAGCCTCCCAAGTAGCTGGGATTACAGGGATGTGCCACCATGCCTGGCTAATTTTGTATTTTTAGTAGAGACAGGGTTTCTCCATGTTGGTCAGGCTGGTCTCGAACTCCTGACTTCAGGTGACCCACCCGCCTTGGCCTCCCAAAGTACTGGGATTACAGGGTGAGCCACTGCACCCAGCCTATATATATATGTATTTTGAGACAGAGTCTCACTCTGTCGCCCAGGCTGGAGTGCAGTGATGCAATCTTGGCTCACTGCAACCTCCACCTCCCAGGTTCAAGCAATTCTCATGCCTCAGCATTCCTACTAGCTGGGACTACAGGCGTCACCACCAAGCCAGGCTAATTTTGGTATTTTTAGTAGAGATGGAGTTTTGCCGTGTTGGCCAGGCTTAACTGTATCTTTGTACCCATGAGCCATCCCTACTCCTCCCACCTCCATTACTCATCTCAGCCTCTAGTAATCATTATAGGCTGGGTGTGGTGGCTCACACCTGTAATCCTAGCACTTTGGGAGGCCAAGGTGGGTGGATCACCTGAGGTCAGGAGTTCAAAATCAACCTGACCAACATGGTGAAACTCTGTCTCTACTAAAGCTACTAGGGAGGCTGAGTCAGGAGAATTGCTTGAACACGGGAGGCGGAAGTTGCAGTGAGCCGAGATGGCGCCATTGTACTCCAGTCTGAGTGACACAGTGGGACCTTCTCAAACAAACAAACAAAACAAAACAAAAAATCATTATATACCCTTATCTCCATAAGTTCAATTGTTTTAATGTTTAGCTCCCACAAATGCATAAGAACACGTAAAGTTTGTCTTTTTGTGCCTGGCTTATTTCACTTAACATCATGGCCTCTAGTTTCATCCACGTTGTTGCCAATGACAGGATCTCAGTGTTTTTTGCGGTTGAATAGTACTCCATTGTGTACGTGTACCACATTTTCCTTACCCATTCAACTGTTGATGGACACTTAGGTTGATTCCAAATCTTGACTGTTGTGAATAGTGCTGCAATAAAAATGGGAGTCCTCATATCTCTTCAATATACTGATTTTCCTTCTTTTGGGTACGTACCTAGAAGTGGGATTGCTGGATCATATGATAGTTGTAGTGGCTGTATTAATATCTACATTCCCACCAAGAGTATAGGAGGGTTCCCCCTTCTTCACATCCTTGCCACCATTTGTTATTACCTCTTTTTCGGATAAAAGCCATTTTAACTGCAGTGAGATGGTATCTCATTATAGTTTTGATTTGTATATCTCTGATGATCAGTGATGTGGAACACCCTTTCATATAACTGTCTGTCATTTGTATGTCTTCTCTGAGAAATGTCTATTTAGATCTTTTGCCATTTTTAAGTGGGAATTTACTGATTTTTTTATTCTTTTTTTTTGAGAAAGAGTCTCACTCTGTGGACCAGGCTGAAGTGCAGTGGTGCGATCTCGGCTCACTGCAACCTCAGCCTCCTGGGTTCAAATGATTCTCCTACCTCAGCCTCCTGAGTAGCTGGGACTACAGGCACGTGCCACCACACTCAGCCTAATTTTTGTATTTTTCAGCAGAGAGGAGGTTTCACCATATTGTCCAGGCTGGTCTTGAACTCCTGACCTTGTGATCCGCCCACCTCGGCTGCCCAAAGTGCTGGCATTACAGGCACGAGTCATCGCACCTGGCCCGTTGTTGTTTTTTGAGACGACTCTCGCTCTGTCACCCAGGCTGGAGTGCAACGGCAGGATCTCGGCTCACTGCAACCTCCACCTCCCAGGCTCAAGAGATTCTCCTGCCTCAGCCTGCTGAGTAGCTAGGATTACAGATGCCCGCCACCATACCCAGCTAATTTTTTTGTATTTTTAGTAGAGACAGACTTTCACCATGTTGGTCAGGCTGGTCTTGAACCCCTGACCTCAGGTGATCCACTGGCCTCAGCCTCCCAAAGTGCTGGGATTACAGATGTGAGTCACTACACCCAGCCCTACGAAATATTTTTTAAGACTAATGTTGAGACTTACAGATCAGAGAAAAAGTTTCTTTTCAAAATATTACTGCTTATTGGCAACACCCATACTCACCCACGAGCTTTGATGGAGACATACAAGACTGATGTTTTGTTTTCGTACCTGTTAACACTGCATCCATGCGGCAGCCCACAGATCAAGGAGTAATTCTGACTTTCAAGTCTTATTATTTTAAATATATATTTAATATGGCTTATAACCACCATATATAGTGACTTCTTGGATGGGTCTGGGAAAAATAAATTGAAAATCTTCTGGAAAGGATTCACCACTCTAGATGCCATTAAGAACGTTAGTGGCAGGGCGTGGTGGCTCATGCCTGTAATCCCAACACTGGGAGGCAGAGGCAGGTGGACTGCTTTCTTGAGTCCAAGCTGGGCTTAAGCCCAGGAGTTTGAGACCAGCTTGGGCAACATGGTGAAACCCGGTCTCCACTAAAAATAGAAAAAATCAGGTCAGGGGAGGGGTGGGACACAGTGGCAGACGCCTGTAGTCCCAACTACTTGGGAGGCTGAGGTAGGAGGATCACCTGAGCCTGGAAAGTTGAGGTTGCACTAATCTGTGATCGTGCTACTGCACTCCAGCCTGGGCGACGGGAGTGAGACTCTGCCTCAAAAATAAATAAATAAAAATAAAAATAAAAAGAATGTCCTATCTCTAAATAAATAAAAAAAAAGAACATTCATGCCGAGTACAGTGGCTCACACCTGTAGTCCCAGCACTTTGGGAGGCCGAGGCTGGTAGATCACAAGGTCAGGAGATCGAGACCATCCCGGCTAACACGGTGAAACCCCGTCTCTGCTAAAAACACAAAAAATTAGCTGGGCGTGGTGGTGGTGCCTGTAGTCCCAGCTACTCTGGAGGCTGAAGCAGGAGAATGGCTTGAACTCGGGAGGCAGAGCTCGCAGTGAGCCGAGATCGCGCCATCGCACTCCAGCCTGGGTGACAGAGCAAGACTCCGTCTCAAAATAAAAAAAAAAGAACATTCGTGATTCATGGGAGGAGCTGAAAATGTCAACATTAACAGGAGTTTGGAAGAAGTTGATTTCAACCCTCATGGATGACTTTGAGGGGTTCAAGACTTGAGTGGAGGAAGTAACTGCAGATGTGGTAGAAATAGCAAGAGAACTTGAATTAGAAGTGGAACCTGAAGATAAGACTGAATTGTTGCAATCTCATGAGAAAACTTGAATGGGTGAGGAGTTGCTGCTTATGGATAAGCAAAGAAAGTGGTTCTTGGCCGGGTGCAGTGGCTCACACCTGTAAAACCAGGACATTGGGAAGCTGAGGCAGGTGGATCACAAGATCAAGAGTTTGAGACCAGCCTGGCCAATATGGTGAAACCCCATTTCTACTAAAAATACAAAAATTAGCCAGGTGTGGTGGTAGGTGCCTGTAGTCCCAGCTACTCGAGAGGCTGAGACAGAAGAATTGCTTGAACCTGGGAGGTGGAGGTTGCAGTGAGCTGAGATCGTTCCACTGCACTGCATTCCAGCCTGGGCTACAGAGTGAGACTCTGTCTCAAAAAAAAAAAAAAAAAAAAAAAAAAAGAAAGTGGTTCTTGACAAAGAATCTACTCCTAGGAAACATGTTGTGACTACTGAAATGACAGCAAAGGATTTTGAATATTACATAAATTTAGTTAATAAAGCAGTAACAAGGTGTGAGAGAACTGACTCCAATTATGAAATAAATTCTACTATGACTAAAATGCTATCAAACAGCATCACATGCTACAGAGAACTCCTTAGTGAAAATAAGAGTCTATAATAGATGCAGTAAACCTTACTGCTGTCTTACTTAAATAAATTGCTACAGCCATCCCAGCCTTTAGTAACCACAACCCTAATCAGTCAGCAGCCATCAATGCTGAGGCAAGACCCTCCAGAGGCAAAAAGACTATGACATGTTGAAGGCTCAGATGATTGTTAGCATTTTTTAGCAAGAAGGTATTTTTAAATTAAAGTATATACATTTTTTTTTTTTTTGAGACGGAGTCTCGTTCTGTCACCCAGGCTGGAGTGCAATGGTGCAATCTCGGCTCACTGCAAGCTCTGCCTCCCAGGTTCATGTGATTCTCCTGCCTCAGCCTCCCGAGTAGCTGGGACGACAGGTGCCCGCCACCACACCTGGCTAATTTTTTGTATTTTTAGTAGAGACGGGGTTTCACCCTGTTAGCCAAGATGGTCTCGAGCTCCTGACCTCGTGATCCTAAAGTATATACATCTTTTTAGACACAAGGATATTGTACAGGAAACACACAACAGTATAGTGTAAACATAACTTTTATATGCACTGGGAAGCCAAAATATTTCTGCGACTTGCTTTATTGGATATTAGCTTTATTTCAGTAGTCTGGAACCAAACCTGCACTATCTCTGAGGTATGCCTGCACTTAGAATAATCAAAATCCTCCCTGCCCATTCCAACATTTTCTATCCCCTTATCTTGCTTTATTTTTCTTCTTGGAATTTATCACTTCCTTCTCTATCAGGGCAGTCCCAGGCACCAACAGTGCCTGTAGTATAATAGCTACTTGAGAAATAGTTCAGTGAATAAATGAACTATATAAATAAAGAACTACTACATCTTCCCAGAAAAATTACAGGCTGCATATTAGCCTGTAAATTGTTTTGCTAGAGAAAAAATACTTGAATAAAAGAATATGTCTGGTCAGGCACAGTGGCTCATGCCTGTAATCCCAGCATTTTGGGAGGGCGAGGCGGGTGGATCACCAGAGGTCAGGATTTCAAGAATAGTCTGGCCAACATGGTGAAACCCTATTTCTACAAAAATACAAAAACAGCATGCCGGGCTCACTGGCTCAAGCCTGTAATCCCAGCACTTTGGGAGGCCAAGGTGGGCGGATCACCTGAGGTCGGGAGTTTGAGACCAGCCTGATCAACATGGAGAAACTCCATCTCTACTAAAAATACAAAATTAGCCGGTGGTGGTGGCTCATGCCTGTAATCCCATCTACTTGGGAGGCTGGGGCAGAAGAATCGTTTGAACCTGGGAGGTGGAGGTTGTGGTGAGCCGAGATTGCACCATTGCACTCCAGCCTGGGCAACAAGAGTGAAACTCCATCTCAAAAAAAAAGTGTTGACTAAGTATGCTCTGCCTCTCTAAGCGTGACTACTAAAATGTTCAGAAAAAATCTGAGAGTCAGAGATGCAAGGCATTCAAGATGTGAGTGAGTTCCCAGAAAACAAGCTTAGTGAAAGTGTTTCCAGAGGTGAGCACATGCGACAAATTAGGCATTATATAATTTAAATACCAGATGCTACCTATCCTATCCTCCAGCCCAATCCAAAGGCTCATATATTGCTGAATACATTTTCTGGATCTTTATCACAGTATGCAAGTACAATGACTCAGTTACACTCTATGGTCTGCTCTATAAAGTTATTATTATTGTGTACATTCATATATTACTCTACGTTACTCTTCACACCTATATAGCCATGGTTCTTTACAAGGAAATTCCCTCAAAACCAGTTGCGTATGATTATTACTGAGGCCTGTTTGCAATTACAATGCTGATCATAAATATTTTATCATTCGTCTTGTTCTTGATAATATTAAAGCACAAAAGGCTGCAAATGGCAAATAGTAATTACTTATGAATAAAAAGATTTTGGGAATGTACCAAGTCTACTGGCTGCAATAGTCTCTCCCACCACCACTTACATCTATTACACATCAAGACAAGAAAAGTTTAGGCAGATGGGAGGTATTGGGATTATCAACATAACCCTGACCAACCAATTTGATATCTGACATCAGTTTTAATACTCACATGCGGTCTGTTGTCCATCTCTCTGCTATCCTAGGAATTGACTCCCTCTCCAATTTCTCTCCAAGGTACTGCTTCCTGTAAATTGTAATTGTCTAGTTATTCATTTACTCCATCTACTTAAGCTCCTTGAGGGAAGAGGCTGTGGTTTAGCCCCCTCGCCAATGGACACTCCAATAAATACTTCTGGAAGAAAGTGAAAATTTATATAATACTAGTGATGTTTTAGATTAACTCAATTCTGGGATCCTCAACAAAGCTGATTCTACTCATTCAGAAGCCATTGAGAAGCATTTTATCAAATAAGGGTTCTGGGGAGAGACAGCTGAAGGTAAGGCAAAAATGTCTCTCCTATATTTTGAGTTGTTTCTCTGTCACCAACTAGCAGTTTCCCCATCTGCAAAATGAGCAACGATTGGATTAGGTAATCTTGCTGTCATAAAATTCTGTGATTTGTGGTTTACCTTGCCACATAAAATTTAAAACACTTAGAACAAGCCACCTCTCCTCATAGCATCACCTTAGCCTAAACTGCTTCAGTGAGCCACAGGGAAGTTGGAAATCACGATTCTGCTTAACCAGTTATCAAATGTGACTCTGTTTCCTCCTCTACCAGCTCTCCTGACTTGGATTGATAGTTCTGAAGGTCTGCTGAGATACGTTATGTTGAACCTGTATTATTTCCTATTAGGAGGAGGAGGAGAATTAGGACAGACTGTCCCTTCCACTATTCCACAGCCTCCTTATTTCATTTTCATTTCTCTCTGCTATCTTCCCCACCCTGTGCCTCACTCTTTTTGTTCCTGTATCTAGAGTTCTTATCTTCTAGATCATTCACACTTGGGAAAAACAAAGTCAAACAAACAAACAAAAAAACCTCAGAAGCCTTTTAACTCAAATAAATATACTTTTCGGAAAAAGTAAAGTCGTATGGTCAGCCCAGCTCCAAGCACCCAGTGAAGCCCCACCCACCTGAAGCCAAAATGTCCAGCAAGTGGACCAAAGTCAAGACCACCAAGAAGCGACTACAGCGGGCCACATCCAATGTCTTCACGATGTTCGACCAGTTCCACAGCCAGGAGTTTAAGGAGGCTTTCAACATGATTGACCAGAATCATGATGGCTTCAATGACAAGGGGGACAGCACAACAAGCTGGCCTCGCAGGGGAAGAACCCCAAACATAAATACCTGCAGGGCATGATGAGGGAGGCCCCAGGGCCCATCACCTTCCACCACTTCCCTCACCATGTTTGGGGAGAAGCTGAATGGAACAGAGCCCCAGGATGTGATCCAAAACGCCTTCACCTGCTTCAATGAGGAATCCTCAGGTTTCATTCATGAGGACCACCTCCAGGAGCTGCTCACCACCATGGGTGACAGCTTCACAGATGAGGAAGTGGATGAGATGTACTGGGAGGCGCCCATTGATAAGAAAGGCAAGTTCAACTAGGTGGAGTTCACCTGCATCCTCAAACATGGCGCCAAGGACAAAGATGACTGGGCCACCCCAGCCCTCCTGATGCTCTGGGCCCCCAGCCAGTCACCCCTCCCTGCGGACACTGGTCTGTACCAGCTCTCTGCCCACGACCCTCTCTCCGGGGATCCTCCCTTTGAGGGCTTCGGGTCCCAGCTCCCAGTGGAGAAATCAGGCCAAGAGAAGTGCAGTGCAGGACTGAGGCAGGTGTTCTCACCGTGACTCTAGAGCCCTGGGCAGGAGTCTCTGACCCCTCCAAGGAAAGACGACCTTTTGAAGAGATGGGACTCCAGGTCCTGGAGGCACTAAGGGAAGACTCCAAGACAGCCATTCCTGGGCTGCTCCCCAAGGAGGAAGGGAACCTGTGTGCCCCCAGGAGGAAGGGGCCCCGAGTCCTGGGATCCAATACCACTTCACGTGCATCCCTACCGAAACGCAAGTTCACCAAAGTTCCCTCTCAGAGGACAGGACACTAGACCCCTACTCTACACCCTGTTGAGCCACCAGCGCACACCCACCCGGGGCAGCCACCCACCGTGGGAGTGTGCTCAAGAGGACATCAGTCCCAGGGGAGGCAGAATCTCCAATAGAGGGCTGAGCATGGAAAAAAAAGAAAAGAAAAAGAAAAAAAAGTGAGGTACTGTTTACTTATATGTAAAATTAACTCAGATTAGCTCTTCTTGAAAATCAATGGAAATTCTAAATTTAGTTTGTGTATTAAACTGGGACAAAACTAGTAACAGTATTTTGCCAAGGGCACTTGGCCTTACTCCCATTCTCTCACGCTTCAGATATAAATCACTGAATGAATCCAGCACTGAATAAATGAATGATCGATCCATAATTTTCTAAGACAATTCCAATTTTCATCTCGCACAAATCTACAAAGCTGAGCCACCCGCACAGCACTTAAACTCCTGGTAGGTATCTTTCAAGGCCAAGGAAGTTCCGCCTCCGGAATCCAGTTCCCTCCGCCTGGATAATGCTCCCAAGGCTCCCTCACTTCATTTCAGGTCTCCTGCCAAAAGACTTCCTCACAAAGGCCTCTCAGACCGACCCCTTCCCCACTCCCAACTTTACAGTCCACTCCCTTAGCCCTACTACATTTTTATTCATGAAAATTTACGGCATTTTGTTACATATCTATACATTTTCTTGTCTTGTCTATATATATACATATACAGTCTAGGAGGGCAAGGGCTGGGGTGGCTTCGTTTGCTATGGGATCCCAGCACCTAGAGTGGAGCCCAGGACATAGTAGGTGCTCAGTAAATCACAAATCGCTTCTCCAAGGGTCCAAGGCTAGTTTCCCAGAGCCGCAGGACACTTCTCCCTTAGCCCGGCCCACCTCCGAGTAGCCGCCCACCTCGACTCCAGCTCAGCCACCTCTACCCCAGTTCAGGTCCTCATTCCCGCAGCCCCCGGCCTCAGGGACGGCGCGGCGCACCCACCTCCCAGACCCCGTGACTGCGGTTGGGCCCCGCGGCTTCGCTCAGCGCTCACCTCCCGGGCTGCTGCGCCTCTGCGCTGGCCCCAGGCCGCCGCCGCGCCGGGCAGTAACAGCGACCGCCCCACTGCGCTCCCGCCGGCCCCGCCCGCAGCCGTTGGCACCCACTAACTGCCTCGAAAAGCCTAGGATTCGACTTTGAATGGTCCGTTAATGTGGTCGCAAAACGTGACTCGGTTCATCGGGCGCCCTCCGTAAGCAAGACAAGCACCCACCTGCGCTCGGGGTGGTCCGGCCCCTCCCGGCTTTTCAACTGCGCACCGCAAGGTCCAGCCCTGGAGGCCGCTTGGGATCCCTCCGAGCGCCCCCCTCAGGCGTCTTCCTGCGACCGGGGCAGGGGAACTCTTGACGGGGAAACAGTTTTGGGCCCCACCACCCTTGGCGCCGCTGTTAGGAGGGTGTGAGCGTATCTACATTGAAAGATACCCGAGCCCCTCACCGCCTGCGGCCGGGAGGTAGTGCCTCGGCTATTCCCGCGGGCGGGCCCGCTCGGCTGGGAAGGCCCAGGGCGAGATCCGGTGAAGAGTTCTTTAAGGCCGCGCACGGTGGCTCACACCTGTATTCCCAGCACTTTTGGAGGCCGAGGAGGGCGGATAACTTGAGGTCAGGAGTTCTAGACCAGGCTGGCCAACATGGCGAAACCTCGTCTTTACTAAAAATACCAAAATTAGCGGGCGTGGTAGTGGGCTCCTGTAGTCCCAGCTTCTTGGGAGGCTGAGACAGGAGAATAGCTTGAACCCAGGAGGCAGAGGTTATAGTGAGCCGAACTCCACCATTGCATTCCAGCCTGGGTAACAGATCAAGATTACGTTTCAAAAAACAAAGAAAAGAAAAGAAAAAGAAAAAAGAGTCAATTCGGACTCAGGGGGTCTTTTTGGTTGAAAAGCCCCGTGGTCCTTCTCTCCACCTCCTGGAAAAGACTTTCTAGGGTTTTGGGATTTGGAGTAATAAAGGTCATCCTCTGCTGCCTCATTGGTGCTATCCAGGGTAAGGCCCCTACGGACAGCACAAAGGTGTTTTGGAGAGATTGTTCTCCCCCACCCCAAGCATGAGGCTTACCTTGGAGTTACCTGGAGCCTCACCATGACAGTGTGGCCTTTAGTAAAGGGTTGATAAGTCAATGGCAAATAAGGGCCATTAAAAGGGTCTATACTGTACTTCTCAATATTCCAGTCAACAATAAACATGTCAAAAGGTGTGCAACTGAATTGTTGATCAGGGAACTTGACATTTAAACTACATGAGATACCAATTCGTGCCCACTAGAATGGCTAAAACAAAGATAGGAATTGCGGTGTGGAGAAAAAAGGAAGTGAATGCCAAACCTGGGGAATGTGGAACATTCAGAACTTCTCACACATTTGTCAATGGGGTACAAATTGATAAATTGTTTGGCAATATTTATTAGAATATATGCCTATCCCATGATCCAAGGATTCCACTGTTAAGTATACACTCAACAGAAATGCATACATATATTCACCAAAAAGTAGGTACTAAAATGTTCATCTCAGCCTGGCCTTTGAGTTGAGTATTTTAAAAGTGTATTTAGGCAGGATGTGGTGGCTTATGCCAGCACTTTGGGAGGCCAACACAGGCAGATCATGAGCTCAGGAATTCAAGACCAGCCTGGCCAACAGGGTGAAACCCCATCTCTACTGAAAATACAAATATTAGGTGGGCGTGGTGGTATGTGCCTGTAATCCCAGCTACTCCGGAGGCTGAAGCAAGAGAATCACTTGAACCCGGGAGGGGGAGGTTGCAGTGAGCTGAGATTGTGCCACTGCACTCTAGCCTGAGCAACAGAGCAAGACTCCATCTTAAAAAAAGAAAAAGAAATATGTCCATTCAAGTACAATAAACTTATATTTCCTTCATGGTAATATTATTTATGCGTGCATTCTTTTTACTTGGTCAGTCTTTGCAGATGATTTTATTAATCTCATCAAAGAACCAACTTTTGGCTTTATTGATTATCATTTTACTATGGAGTTTTTTGTAAATTTTATTGGGGGAACCAGCCCCCAGTATTTCAATGTAGGTTCTTTCTATTTTCCATAAGTGTCAGCCAGCTGAGAAATAAAGAGAAAGAGTACAAAGAGGAATTTTACAGCTGGGCCTCCGGGGGTGACATCACATATCTGTAGGACCATGATGCCCATCTGAGCCACAAAACCAGCAAGTTTTTATTAAGGATTTCAAAAGGGGAGGGGTGTACGAACAGGGAGTAGGTCACAAAGATCACATGCTTCAAAGGGCAAAAGGCAGAACAAAGATCACATGCTTTTGAGGAAACAGGATAAGGGCAAAATCAGAACTACTGATAAGGGTCTGTGTTCACCTGTGCAGATATTGTCTTGATAAACATCTTAAACAAAAGAAAACAGGGTTCGAGAGCAGAGAACCGGTCTGACCACAAATCTACCAGGGTGGAGTTTCCCAATCCTAGTAAGCCTGAGGGTACTACAGGAGACCAGGGCGAATTTCAGTCCTTATCTCAACCACATAAGATAGACACCCCCAGAGTGGCTGTTTATAGACTCCCCCACCAGGAATGCATTCCTTCCCCAGGGTATTATTAATATTCCTTGCTAGGAAAAGAATTTAGCAATATCTTCCCTACTTGCACATCCGTTTATAGGCTCTCTGCAAGAAGAAAAATATGACTCTTATTTTGCCCGACCCCACAGGCAGTCAGACCTTATGGTTTTCTTCCCTTGTTCCCTGAAAATTGCTGTTATTCTGTTCTTTTTCAAGGTGCACTGATTTCTATTGTTCAAACACACGTTTTATAATCAGTTTGTACAGTTAACACAACAGTGGTCCTGAGGTGACGTACATCGTCAGCTTACAAAGATAACAGGATTAAGAGATTAAAGTAAGATAGGCATAAGAAATTATAAAAGTATTATTTGGGAACTGAAAAATGTCCATGAAATCTTCACAATTTATGTTCCTCTGCTGCAGCTCTAGCGGGTCCCTCCGTTCAGGGTCCCTGACTTCCTGCAACAAAATTTGTTGCATCTCATGATTTATTCATTTCAATGTCATTTATTTTTGACTAATATCACAAGGAAATTTATTAATTTCAACAGATAGCTCCTTTCTTTCCTTTGTCTTTCTTTCCTTTTTGGAGATACAGTCTCACTCGGGCACCCAGACTGGAGTGCAGTGGCGTGATCATAACTCACTGCAACCTCAACCTTCTGAGCTCACACAAACCTCCCATCTCATGTGGTCCCATGTAGCTGGGACCACAAGTGAATGCCACAATACTCAGCTAATTTTTTTATTTTAGTAGAGATGAGGTCTTGCTATATTGCCAAGGTTGGTCTCAAACTCCTGAACTCAAGCAATCCACCTGCCTTGGCCTCTAAAGTGCTTGGATTACAGGCAGAAGCCACCGTGCCCAGCAGGAAACTATTATTTATTTATTTATTTATTTATTTATTTGAGACACAGTTTTGCTCCTGTTGCCCAGGCTGGAATGCAATGGCACAATCTCGGCTCACTACAACCTCTTCCTCCCAGGTTCAAGTGATTCTCCTGCCTCAGCCCCCCGAATAGCTGGGATTACAGGCACTTACCACCACACCTGACTAATTTTTGTATTTCATTTATTTATTTTTGAGATGGAGTCTGGCTCTGTCACCTAGGCTGGAGTACAATGGCGCAATATCAGCTCACTGCAACCTCTGCCTCCCAGGTTTAGGCAATTCTCTGCCTCAGCCTCCCAAGTAGTTGGAATTACAGCTGCCCGCCACCACACCTGGCTAATTTTGTATTTTTAGTAGAGATGGGGTTTCACCATTGTGGCCAGGCTGGTCTTGAACCCCTGACCTCAGGCGATCCATCCACTTCAGCCTCCCAAAGTGCTGGGATTACTGGCATGAGCCACCATGCCTGGCCTGGGAAATTATTTTTAATTTTCTGTTCTTTTTATGAAAATCTTCACTAAGTTTTGGTAAGTTTACTTTTTCTTTGCTCTATGTTTTCCACCAATGTACAACATTGCTAATTTAGGAAAATCAAAATATTCTCATATGAAAAATTGTTGACTATGATCTGAAAGTCAAATTTAGCTGCAGCTTGATCTTATTCCACAGATCTTTTTATACAGAAACAACCAGCTATGCCTTGGGATCAAAATCCAGAACAATCAAATGGAAATTACAGTGAAAATGAACAAAAGGGAGAGCAGAAATGGAGAGAAGGAGGAGGAGAAGCAGGCGGAAAGAGAGAGCGAGAAAAAGAAGAGGAAAATGAAAAGGAGCTGGAAGATGAACTGGAAAAAAGGAAAAGGGAAAATAAGAAACAATATTCCAAGGGTAGATTAGTCAGCAAATCCCTCATGGACACTCTCTGGGCAAAGTTTAAGTTAAACAGGTGCCCCACAATACAAGAGAGTCTATCACTCTCGTTTGAATTTGGCATGACACATAAACAGGTATGACGACATTAATAGACATTTCTTCATTGATAGACAAAGTCACTTCTATAGTACTGTTACTCACATAGACCAATATCCTTATTCCTTTATTAATCACCTCCCTCACCTCATTTTTTGCAGATAAGTCAATGGTTTTGTAAAAAGAGGAAGAAATACAATAGAGAAATGTCCAAGAGAAAGCATAAGGAAAAACAAACTAGGTAAGAAAGTGTTTCTTGTAAAATAACAGGAAGTAGAAGGAATATATTGACTTCCGGAGATGATTTGTGTTTCCATTGTTGTTGGGTGTGCCTATAAACTTTTTCGTGTTCCAGCCAGGGGTAGAAAAACCATTTACTGCCTTATTTTTCACTCCACTCAAAACACACACAGGCACACACACACAGGCACACACTCACATATACATGCCACCATTTAACACGTAATCATATTACCAAATGTACAAATACAGACATTAGCTTTTTATTGATTGTGGTACAGAATTAATAATTTTGTCCTTTTTGTTCCTTCGATGCTAAATATATCTGATGATTGTCCTTCCGCTCTAGTTATTGGCAGAAGCTCACGTGAGTTTTGGAAGGAATTAAGGATAATATCAAGTCTTTTTGTTTGTTTCTTTTTGTTGTTGTTGTTTTTCTTTGTTTTTTAGACAGAGTTTCGTTCTTGATGCCCCAGGCTGGAGTATAATGGCAGAGCTCAGCTCAGTGCAACCTCCGCCTCCAGGGTTCAAGCGACTCTCCTGCCTCAGCCTCCTGAGTAGCTGGGATTACAGGCATGTACCACCATGCCCGGCTAATACTGTGTTTTTAGTAGAGACCGGGTTTCTCTGTGTTGGTCAGGCAGGTCTCGAACTCCCTGCCTCAGGTGATCCACCTGCCTTGGCCTCCCAAAGTGCTGGAATTACAGGTGTGAGCCACTGCACCCAGCCCAATATCAACATTTTTAACATCACTAGACTGTATATAGAATTTTAATATATTGTGTATATTTATGTAGAAATGTTTAAATATTATCTCACTTGATCATTGTTTTTTGTTTGTTTTTTGAGATAGAGTCTCACTCTGTCACCCAGGCTGGAGTGCAATGGCACGATCTCTGCTCACTGCAACCTCTACCTCCTGGGTTCAAGCAATTCTCCTGCCTCAGTCTCCCGAGTAGCTGGGGTTACAGGCACCAGCTAATTTTTACTATGCTTAGCTAATTTTTGCATTTTTAGTAAAGACCGGATTTGACCATGTTGGCCAGGCTAGTCTCAAACTCCTAACCCGAGATGGTCCGCCTGCCTTGGCCTCCCAAAGTGCTGGGATTCCAGGTGTGAGCCACCACGCCCAGCCTCACTTGATCATTAAGCAAAATATGGTGCCCCCGGTTGTCAATCCCAGGAGAGCAGAACACTGAACGCTGGTTACCAACACCAAGGGAATGACTCCTACCACATGGAGGATTGCAAAGATCATCACTGTGCCAACCAACAAGAATAGAAGTCCAGCCGGGCGTGGTGGCTCACGCCTGTAATCCCAGCACTTTGGGAGGCGGAGATGGGCGGATCATGAGGTCAGGAGATCGAGACCATCCTGGCTAACATGGTGAAACCCCGTCTCTACTAAAAAATAAAAAAAATTAGCCGGCCATAGTGGCAGGTGCCTGTAGTCTCAGCTACTTGGGAGGCTGAGGCAGGAGAATGGCGTAAACCCGGGAGGCGGAGGAGCTTGCAGTGAGCAGAGATCGCTGCCACCGCACTCCAGCCTGGGCGACTGAGCAAGACTCCGTCTCAAAAAAAAAAAAAAAAAAAAAAAAAAAGTCCAAATGTTTCCACTCAATGCACCTCGCCATCAGAGTTGTGCAAAACAATGCAATCAAGCCATGGGTGGAGCAACAGTTTACTTACAGAGCAGGATCAGCTTCCTGGCAGCCAGTGCAGGAAATTGGTTATGCGTACCCCTCTGGCGCATTGGGCTTGCCACAGGGAAAGACAGTCTCACAGAGGCAATAAACCAGCACAGGTCACTTGGGCTCTTTTTTCTTTTCTTTTTTTTTTTTTTTTTTTTTTTTTGAGATGGAGTCTTGCTCTGTTGCCCAACTGGAGTGAAATGGCACAATCTCGGCTGATTGCAACCTCCACCTCCTGGGTTCAAGCGGTTCTCCTGCCTGAGCTTCCTGAGTACCTGGGATTACAAGCACCTGCCACCATGCCCAGCTAATTGTTGTATTTTTAATAGAGACAGTGTTTCACCATGCTGACCATACTGGTCTCAAACCCCAACCTCAGGCGATCTGCCTGCCTGGGCTTCCCAAAGTGCTGGGATTAGAGGCATGAGCCACCATGCCCGGCCTCTTGTTTTGAAATTTGTGACAGGGTCTTGCTGTGTCACCCAGGCTGGAGAACAGTGGTGCAATCTCAGCTCTCTGCAACCTCCATCACCCAGGTTCAAGCAATTATCGTGCCTCAGCCTCCTGAGTAGCTGGGACTACAGATGTGTACCACTAAACCGGGCTAATTTTTGTATTTTTAGTGTAGATGACGTTTCACTGTGTTGGCCAGGCTGGTCTTGTACTCCTGGCCTCAAGTGATCCACCTGCCCCACAAAGTGCTGGGATTACAGGCGTGAGCCACTGCACCCGACTGGGCTCTTTTATCTCTTGGTAAAGAAGTATTCCAGGCCCACGGTCTATTCTTATGAGGCCAAGTCAGGATTGAAAGACTACATGCATGAGACTGCATTTCCCAGCAATCATCACTCTAAATTATAAATGAGGAAGCTAAATTGCTGGGAAATAACGTGATTTCATCAATAAATAACAATTACTGACTGTCTGAGCCTGAATTTGTACTCTCATCTCTTAGTTTCATAAGCTGTATATTTTCAGTTATAACTTGAGACATAGTCTAGGCTCTATCAATTTGTTTCTTTTTTTTTTTTTTTTTTTTTTTTTTTTTTTTTTTTTGAGACGGAGTCTCGCTTTGTCGCCCAGGCTGGAGTGCAGTGGCCGGATCTCAGCTCACTGCAAGCTCCGCCTCCCGGGTTTACGCCATTCTCCTGCCTCAGCCTCCCGAGTAGCTGGGACTACAGGCGCCCACCACCTCGCCCGGCTAGTTTTTTGTATTTTTAGTAGAGACGGGGTTTCACCATATTAGCCAGGATGGTCTCGATCTCCTGACCTCGTGATCCGCCCGTCTCGGCCTCCCAAAGTGCTGGGATTACAGGCTTGAGCCACCGCGCCCGGCTCAATTTGTTTCATAAGTAGTGTTTGGATGCTCTTAGTGTCCTCTGTTAAAATCCCACTGTGACAGTTTTTTGGTTTTTGTTGTTGTTTGAGACAAGTTTTGCTCTGTCACCCAGGCTAGAGTGCAATGGCGCGATCTTGGCTCACTGCAACCTCTGCCTCCAGGGTTGAAGTAATTCTGCCTCAACTTCCGAGTAGCTGGGACTACAGGCACGTGCCATCACACCTGGCTGATTTTTTTGTTTTGTTTTGTATTTTTAGTAGAGACAGGGTTTTACCGTGTTAGCCAGGATGGTCTCGATCTCCTAACCTCATGATCTGCCCACCTCGTCCTCCCAAAGTGCTGGGATTACAGGCATGAGCCACTGCGCCCAGCCAATTTTGTATTTTTAGTAGAGACGGGGTTTCACCATGTTGGTCAGGCTGGTCTCGAACTGCTGACCTCAGATGATCCGCCCACCTCGGCCTCCCAAAGTGCTGGGATTACAGACATGAGCCACGACGCCCGGCTGTTTTTTGTTTGTTTGCTTTTAAGAGACGGGGGTCTCACTGTGCCGCCCATGCTGGTCTCAAACTGCCGGGTTACAGGGATCTTCCTACCTCAGCCTCCCGAGTAGCTGGGATTGCAAGTGTATATTACCATACCCAGCTGGTGTGATGGTGTTTCTAATGGTCTTGCACCATTTCTGCCTCTACAACTTTCTTACCCCTATGAAATTTTAAAATGTATGTTGGAAAGATTACCTTGCCCTTCAATAAAAATTGCTTTCCAGATTTAACATATTTTGATGTATATTAAATAAGTAGACTGTGTTGTGAAGCTTTTCTTTACATTTTTTTTACAGACGGGGTCTCTACGAGTTGCCAAGGCTGGTCTCGAACTCCTGCCCTCAAGGGATCCTCCCACCTTGGCCTCCGGAAGTGCTGTGATTACTCGCATGAGCCATTGTGCCTGGCTAAGATGTTTTTTCTTTTTTCTTTTCTTTTTTTGAAACAGAGTCTCACTCGGTTGCAGAGGCTGGAGTGCAGTGGCTGGATCTCAACTCACTGCAACTGCCGTCTCCCGGGTACAAGCAATTCTCCTGCCTCAGCTTCCTGACTGTGACTAAGACATTTATATAAAACCATTCTCACCAATAAATGGAGTTCTGAAAGGATAAACAAGAAAATATTAACAATCATTAATTCCGTGGAGTAGAACTAAATGAGAGGAGTGCAAAGAAGTTCCTATATATCCTTTTTTTTTTTTTTTTTTTTTTTAAGATGGAGTCTCGCTCTGTCGCCCAGGCTGGAGTGCAGTGGCTGGATCTCAGCTCACTGCAAGCTCCGCCTCCCGGGTTCACGCCATTCTCCTGCCTCAGCCTCCTGAGTAGCTGGGACTACAGGCGCCCACCACCTCGCCCGGCTAGTTTTTTGTATTTTTTTAGTAGAGACGGTGTTTCACCGTGTTAGCCAGGATGGTCTCGATCTCCCGACCTCGTGATCCGCCCGTCTCGGCCTCCCAAAGTGCTGGGATTACAGGCTTGAGCCACCGCGCCCGGCAATATATCCTATTTTTATACTACTGTGGTTTTAAATTTTTACAGTGGACGTTGATTTTATTTCAGAAAAAAAGTAAATAAATAAATTACCAACCTCTGGAAATGTCTTGAGACTGAAAGGGAAATCCATTGTAGAAGCTAATGAGTTCAGAACATTCTGCAGTTTGTCAATATATCTCTAAATATCCCTTCCACGCCTGGTACGGTGGCTCACGCCTGTAATCCCATCACTTTGAGAGGACGAGGCAGGAAGATAACTTGAGGTCAGGAGTTCCAGACCAGCCTGACCAACATGGTGAAGCCCCATCTCTACTAAAAATACAAGATTAGCTGGGTGTGGTAGCGCATGCCTGTTATCCCAGCTACTTAGGAGTCTGAGGCAGGACAATTGCTTGAACCTGGGAGGCAGAGGTTGCAGTGAGCTGAAATCATGCCATTGCACTCCAGTGTGAACAACAAGAAAGAAACTTCGTATCAAAATAAATACATAAAATAAAATAACCATCCCCTCCAAACATGGCATTTCTCTATAAACCTGATTATGCTCCGGGAAAGTTGATTTTTTTTTTTTTTTTGGAGACAGTCTTGCTCTGTCACCCAGGCTGCAGTGCAATGGCGCAATCTCAGCTAACCACAACCTCCAACTTTCGGGTGCAAGCAATTTTCCCTGCCTCAGCCTCCGAGTAGCTGGAATTACAGGCACCTGGCACCACGCCTGGCTAATTTTTGCATTTTTAGTAGAAACGGGGTTTTGCCATGTTGGCCAGGTTGGTCTTGAACTCCCGACTTCAGGTGATCCACCTGCCTCAGCCTCCCAAAGTGCTGGAATTACACGCTCAGCCAAAGCCTTCTATTTATACTTCCCTGACAACATCCCTCTTCCCATAAGAATAAACTTACCTTGCGTTTTGCATTTAGCATTTCCACACACTTAATATTTTACTATGCCTGCATGCCTCCTAAAGCAATATATAATACTGTATTGCATGTCTTGAAATGTATATGAATGTTATATCTCATTCCTTTGACTTTATACATAAATACTGGTTTTTTTGTTTTGTTTTGTTTTTTTCTGAGATGGAGTTTTGCTCTTGTTGCCTAGACTGGAGTGCAATGGCGCGATCTCGGCTCACTGTAACCTCCCCCTCCCAGGTTCAAGCAATTCTCCTGCCTCAGCCTCCCAAGTAGCTGGGATTACAGGAGCCTTCCACCATGCCTAGCTAATTTTGTATTTTTAGTAGAGATGGGGTTTCACCATGTTAGCCAGGCTGGTCTCAAAGTGCTGACCTCAGGTGATCCTCCCTCCTCGACTTCCCAAAGTGCTGAGATTACAAGCATGAGCCCGTGTGCCCAGCCTTTTCATTTATTTGTTTGTTTTTAAGACAAAGTCTTGCTCTGTTGCCCAGACTGGAGTGCAGTGGCACAAACACAGCTCACTGTGGCCTCAAACTCCTGGACTCAAGCGATCCTCCCACCTCAGCCTCCCCAGTAGCTGGTACCATGGGCACAAGCCACTATGCCTGTTGGTTTTTTTGTTTGTTTGTTTATTCAGAGACAAAGTCTCATCATGTTGCCCGGGCTGATCTTGAACTCCTGGGTTCAAGCAATCCTTTCAACTTGGCCTCCCAAAGTGCTGGGTTTATAGGCATGAGCCACCACTCCCTGCCTGAAATCTAACTTTAAAAAGAGCTTTATTGAGATATAATTCAAATACATAAAATTCACCCATTTAAAGTGTATAATTCAATAGCGTTTGAACATTTCATTATGTTGTGGGGAATCTAAATTTTTTTTTTCTTTTTTGAGATGGAGTCTCACTCTGTCTCCCAGGCCGGAGTGCAGTGGCATGATTTTGGCTCACTGCAACCTCTGCTCCCCAGGTCCAAGAGATTCTCCCGCCTAAGCCTCCCAAGTAGCTGGGATTACAGGCCCCACAGTGGCTAACGCCCATAATCCCAGAATTTTGGGAGGCCGAGGCAGGCGGATCATAAAGTCAGGAGATTGAGACCATCCTGGCTAACACAGTGAAACCTCGTCCCTACTAAAAATACAAAAAAATTAGTTGGGCGTGGTGGCGGGCACCTGTAGTCCCAGCTACTCGGAAGGCTGAGGCAGGAGAATGGCCTGAACCTAGGAGGTGGAGCTTGCAGTGAGCAGAGATTGCGCCACCGCACTCCAGAGCCTGGGCGACAGAGCGTGACTCCGTCTCAAAAAAAAAAAAAAAAAAAAAAAAAGAAAAAAAAATATTTTCTTCACGGGATGGTTTCCTTTTACATAGCCTACTATGAAAATTTCTTTTCTTTTTTTTTTTTTTTTGAGACAGTCTCGCTCTGTCCCCCAGGCTGGAGTGCAGTGGTGCGATCCTGGATCATTGCAACCTCTACCTCCTGGGTTTAAGTTATTCTCCTGCCTCAGCCTCCCAAGTAGCTGAGACTACAAGCGTCTGCCATGAATCCAGGGTAATTTTTGTATTTTTAGTAGAGGCAGGGTTTCACCATGTTGGCCAGGCTGATCTCAATCTCCTGATCTGAAATGATCCACCCACCTCACTGTCCCAAAGTGCTGGGATTACAGGCGTGGACCATGGCGCTGGGCCAAAAATTTATCTTATGCAGTCCATGGCCCCTCTTCCTCAAACACTGCATTAAGAATATTGTTACTGTGGGCTGGGCACGGTGGCTCACGCCTGTAATCCCAGCACTTTGGGAGGCCGAGGCAGGTGGATCATGAGGTCAAGAGTTCGAGACCAGCCTAGCCAACATGGTGAAACCCCGTCTCTACTGAAAAGACAAAAATTAACCGGGCATGGTGGGGGGCGCCTGTAATCCCAGCTACTGCAGAGGCTGAGGCAGAAGAATCGCTTGAACCCGGGAGATGGAGGTTGCAGTGAGCTGAGATCATGCCTCTGTACTCCAGCCTAGGCCACAGAGCAAGATTCCATCTCAAAAATAAATAAAATATATATATATGTATATATATATATGTATATATATATGTATATATATGTGTATATATATGTATATATATGTATATATATGTGTATATATATGTATATATATGTATATATATGTGTATATATATGTGTGTGTATATATATATGTATATATATATGTGTGTGTATATATATATATGTATATATAGTTACTTTGGGAGGCCAAGGCAGGTGGATTACCTGAGGCTAGGAGTTCAAGACCAGCCTGGGCAACATGGCAAAACCCCATTTTTACTAAAAATACAAAAATTAGCGAGGCATGGTGATGCATGCCTGTAATCCCAGCTACTTGGGAGAATGAGGCCTGAGAACTGCATGAATCTCGAAGGCAGAAATTGCAGTCAGCCAAGATCATGGCACTACACTCCAGCCTGTGTGACAGAGTGAGACTCCCTTTCAAAAAAAAAAAATTTTTTTTTTAAATTATTGTTACAAATTGAATGTTTCTACCCCCTCAATATTAATATGTTGAAATCCTAAACCCCAATGTGATGGTAATAGGATATAGGACCTTTGGAATGTGATTAGGTAATAAGAGTGATGTCTCATAAATGAGATTAGTATACTTCTAAAAGAGACACCAGGTCCAGGCTCCATGGCTCAAGTCTGTAATCCTAACACTTTGAGAGGCCAAGGCAGGCAGATTACCTGAGGTCAGGAGTTCAAGACCAGCCGGGCCAACATGGTGGAAAACCCCGTCTCTACTAAAAATACAAAAACTTAGCCGGGTGCAATGGTGCGTGCCTGTAATTCCAGGTGATCTGGAGGCTGAGGCAGGAGAATCTCTTGAACCCAGGAGGCGGAGGTTGCACTGAGCCGAGATCATGCCACTGCACTCCAGCCTGAGGAAGCCTTCGTCTCAGAAAAAAAAAGAGACGCTAAGCCGGGTGCGGTGGCTCATGTCTGTAATCCTAGCACTTTGGGAGGCCGAGGTGGGCAGATCATTTGAGGTCAAGAGTTTGAGACCTGCCTGGCCAGCATTGTGAAACCCATCTCTCCTAAAAATACAAAAAAAATTAGCCGGGCGTGCTGGCGCATGCCTGTAGTTCCAGCTACCTGGGAGGTTGAGGCAGGAGAATGGCTTGAACCTGGGAGGCGGAGGTTGCAGTGAGCTGAGATCGTGCCATTGCACTCCAGCCTGGGTGATAGAGCAAAACTCCATCTCAAAAAAAAGAAAAAAAAAGAGAGAGACAACAGAGAGCTCTCTCCTGGACTTTTTCCTTGTGAGGATGCAGCAAGAATACAGATACCTGTGAACCAGGAAGCATGCCATCCCCAGACAGTGAATTTGCTGGGGCCTTGGTCTTGGACTTTCCAGCCACCCAAATCAAGTGTTGGTGCTAAGTGGAGAAAAGAAGAAGTGTTTACATTGGTGGGAATGTAAATTGGTGCAGCCATTATGGAAAGCAGTATGGAGATTCCTCAAAAAATTAAAACAGAACTACCCTGTGATCCACTTCTGGGTATATATCCAAAGGAAATGAAACCAGCCCTTGTAAAAATAACTGCATCCCATATTCATTGCGGCATTATTCACAATAGCCAAGATATGGAAACAATCTAAACGTCCGTGAAGAGATGAATGGTAGCCCAGCCAACTTAATGAGACCTAAGCTCTGTCAAAAAATTTTAAAACTCACTGATGCCAGGAAAGTTCTGGGTACAAAGAAAAAAAAAATTAGGCGAGTATGGTGGCATACTCCTGTAATTCCAGCTACTCAGGAGGCTGATGTATTTGACTATTCCTATATCCCATATATGAGAGAGATCATGTAATATATTCTTTTTCTGTCTGGCTTATTTCAATTATCATGATATCCTCCATGCTGCTGTGAATGGCAAGATCTTGTTTTTTAAAGCCGAATAATATTTTTTCTTTTCTTTCTTTCTTTTTTTTTTGATCCGGAGTCTCGCTTTGTCACCCAGACAGTAGTGCAGTGGCGCAATCTCGGCTCACGGCAACATCCGCCTCCCGAATTCAAGCGATTCTCCAGCCTCAGCCTCGCAAGAGCTGGGATTACAGGCACATGCCACTCGGCTAATTTTTGTATTTTTAGTAGAGGCAGGGTTTTACAATGTTGGCCAGGCTGGTCTTGAACTCCTGACCGCAGGTGATCCACCCGCCTCGGTCTCCCAAAGTGCTAAGATTATGGGCATGAGCCACCATGTCTGGCCAAAGCTGAATAATATTTTAAAATTTTGTTGACACAAAGTCTTGCTCTGTTACCTAGGCTGGAGTACAGCAGCATGATCATAGGTCACTGCAGCCTCAACCTCCTGGGCTTAGGAGAGAGAGTACGAAAAAAAAATTTTTTTTTTTTGAGATGGAGTTTTACTCTTGTTGCCCAGGATAGAGTGCAATGGTGCAATCTTGGCTCACTGCAACCTCCACCTTCCAAGTTCAAGCGATTATCTCACCTCAGCCTCTGGAGTAGCTGGGAATACAAGCACGGGACATCACGTCCAGCTAATTTTTGTATTTTTTTTTTTTTTTTTTGAGACGGAGTCTCGCTCTGTCGCCCAGGCTGGAGTGCAGTGGCCGGATCTCAGCTCACTGCAAGCTCCGCCTCCCGGGTTTACGCCATTCTCCTGCCTCAGCCTCCCGAGTAGCTGGGACTACAGGCGCCCGCCACCTCGCCCGGCTAGTTTTTTGTATTTTTTTAGTAGAGATGGGGTTTCACCGTGTTAGCCAGGATGGTCTCGATCTCCTGACCTCGTGATCCGCCCGTCTCGGCCTCGCAAAGTGCTGGGATTACAGGCTTGAGCCACCGCGCCCGGCCTAATTTTTGTATTTTTAGTAGAGGTGGAGTTTCACCATGTTGGCCAGTCTGGTCTGAAATTCCTGACCTCAGGTGATCCACCCCACTCGGCCTCCCAAAGTGGTAGGATTACAGGCGTGAGTCACCACACCCAGCAAAAAAATGTTTTAAATTTTTGTTTTAACTTATATTTATTTATTTAGAGATGAAGTCTCACTCAGTTGCCCAAGCTGGAGTGCAGTGGCGCCATCTCACCTCACTACAACCTCCATCTCCCGGGTTCAAGCAATTCTCCTGCATCAGCCTTCCGAGTAGCTGGGATTACAGGCACATGACATCATGCCCAGCTAATTTTTGTATTTTTAGTAGACAAGGGGCTTCACTATGTTGGTCAGGCTGGTCTCGAACTCCTGAGCTCATGATCTGCCTGCCTCAGCCTCCCAAAGTGCTGGGATTACAGGTGTGAGCCACCGCGCCCGGACTTATTGGTTTTTTTTTTTTTTGAGACAGAGTTTTGCTCTTATTGCCCAAGCTGGAGTGAAATGGTGTGATCTTGGCTCATTGCAACCTCTGCCTCTTGGGTTCAAGGAATCCTCTTGCCTCAGCCTCCCAGGTTGCTGGGAGTACAGGTGGCAGCCACCACACCTGGCTAAGTTTTGTATTTTTAATACAGACGGGGTTTCACCATGTTGGCCAGGCTGGTGTCAAACTCCTGACCTCAGGTAATCTACCCGCCTCAGCCTCCCAAAGTGCTGGGATCACAGGTGTCAGCCACTGCACCCAGCCCTGGGTTCAAGCGACTCTCCTGCCTCAGCCTTCCGAGTAGCTGGGACTACAGGCACCCACCACCATGCCTAGCAAATTTTTGTATTTTTAGTAGAGACAGAGTTTCACCATGTTGGCCAGGCTGGTCTTGAACTCCTAACGTCAAGTGATCTACCCACCTAGGCCTCCCAAACTGCTAGGATTATAGGCATGAGCCACCCTGCCCAGCCAGTTATAAAGATTTTTAGACGGTTAAAGTATATACTGTGGATGAATATTTGTACTCTTGCAAACATCTTACCAGAAAAAAATAAAAACATAGTTAAATATCTTTCTCAAGTAAAATGAATGTATTAATATGGAAATTGGGCCAGGCAGGGTGGCTCAGGGTCATAATCCTAGCACTTTGGGAGGCCAAGGTGGGCGGATTACAAAGTCAGGAGATTGAGACCATCCTGGCCAACACGGTGAAACCCCGTCGCTAATAAAAATGCAAAAATTAGCTGGGCATGGTGGCACATGCCTGTAATCCCAGCTACTCGGGAGACTGAGGCAGAAGAATCACTTGAACCAGGGAGTTGGAGGTTGCAGTAAGCCGAGACCCTGCCGCTGTACTCCAGCCTGGTGACAGATAGAGACTCCGTCTAAAAAAAAAAAAGTGGAAAAAAAATCAATTCCCAATACCTTACAGTTCCCAGTAACACTAAGTAGGAATAAAGACAGATTAGAGCACAGCACATTTAAGGATTTGAGAATTTACTTGGAACCATGGATAACTCCTATTTTAAACATTTCTAGCCGAGACATGGAGCCTCACATCTGTATTCACAATACTTTGGGAGGCCTAGGCAGGAGGATCACTTTGTTGCGGCAAACTGAGGAATAGAGAGACCAGTACAGGGCAATAAAAGAGGATTGTTCATGTAAGGTACACACCGGCTCAGTGGATTCAAGTCCAAAAAGCTAAGCCTTGAACAAAGACAGAGCGGGAGTTTTTATAAATAGGCTTACAAAAGCAAAACAAATGCAGTTAATCATATAGTGTATAACTTACGGCCTTGCTTAGCTGGTGGTCTTGTAGATATTTGGAAAGGAAAACAAGAACTGGCTAAATACAGACATTTGTAAAACATAGTCATGCTTAAGAGACCAAGGAAAGGAGTGTCAGTAAGAAGAATTTATCTTTCTCGGCCGGGCACGGTGGCTGACGCCTGTAATCCCAGAACTTTCGGAGACCAAGGCGGGTGGATCACGAGGTCAGGAGATCGAGACCATCTGGGCTAACACGGTGAAACCCCTGTCTCTACTAAAAATACAAATAAATTAGCCGAGCGAGGTGGCGGGCGCCTGTAGTCCCAGCTACTCAGGAGGCTGAAGCAGGAGAATGGCGTGAACCTGGGAGGTGGAGCTTGCAGTGAGCCGAGATTGTGCCACTGCACTCCAGCCTGGGCAACACAGCAAGACTCCGTCTCAAAAAAAAAAAGAAAAGAATTTGTCTTTCTTTTTTTTCCTCAACCTTGCCCTAGAAGGCAGGGTTATCTAGAGCCCATTCCTTTGGCCTTGGCTTTTCGGACAATGTTATCTTATAACTGTCCTTGAAGTGAGCTGCTAACAGAGGAAAACTTGTTCTTCTTTTCTTTTTAACCCTTGCCTTGCCACATTCTAGGCCTTAGCTCTTTTCTTGGAGTGAATAAATGCAGTACTTATTATTATTATTTTAACGTCTGCCTCAGCTTGAGTCCAGGAGTTTCAGACAGCCTGGAAAACCTAGCAAGACCTCAACTCTGCAAAAAAAAAAAAAAAAAAAAAAAAAAAAAAAAAAAAAGTTGCACTCCAGCCTGGATGACAGAGCAAGGCCCTGTCCCAAAAACAAAAAAAGAGGCCGAGTGCCATGGCTCACGCCTGTAATCTCAGCACTTTGGGAGGCCAAGCAGGGTGGATCAACTGAGGTCAGGAGTTCAAGGCCAGCCTGCCCAACATAGCGAAACTACATCTCTACTGAAAATGAAAAAAAAAAAAAAAAAGCCAGGCGTGCTGGCGGGTGCCTGTAATCCCAGCTGCTTGGGAGGCTAAGGCAGGAGAATCGCTTGAACCTGGGAGGTGGAGGTTGCAGTGAGCCAAGATCATGCCACTGTACTCCAGCCTGGGCAACAAGAGTGAAACTCTGTCTCAAAAAATAAATACACAAAAATATAAGAACAAGTTTTTAGGCCAGGCACAGTGGCTCATGCCTGTAATCCCAACACTTTGGAAGGGCAAAGCAGGAGGAACACATGAGCCCAAGAGTTCAAGACCAGCCTTGCCAACATGGTGAAACCTCATCTCTACTAAAAATATAAAAAATTAGCCAGACGTTGTGGCTCCTGCCTGTAATCCCAGCTACTAGGGAGGCAGAGACAGGAGAATTTGAACCTGGAAGGTGGAGGTTGCAGTGACCCAAAATGGCACCACTGCACTCCAGCCTGGGCCTCGGAGTGACATCTCCAAAAAAAATAAGAAACAACAGCCTGGGCATGGTGGCTCACACCTATAATCCCAGCACTTTGGGAGGCGAGGCGGGTGGATCACTTGACGCTGGGAGTTCAAGACATTCTGACCAACATGGAGAAACCCCGTCTCTACTAAAAATACAAAATTAGCCAAGCGTGGTGGCACATGCCTGTAATCCCAACTACTTAGGACGCTGAGGCAGGAGAATAACTTGAACCCGGTAGGCAGAGGTTGCGGTGAGCCAAGATCGCGCCATTGCACTCCAGTCTGGGCAACAAGAGCAAAACTCCATCTCAAAAATAAATAAATAAATAAAAATTTTTAAAAAGAAACAACAACAACAACAAAAAATATCAAGGCTGAGGCAGGAGAATCACTTCTGGAGGTTACAGTGAGCCGAGATCACACCACTGCACGTCAGCTTGGGCAACAAAGCAAGACTCTGTCTCAAAAAAAAAAAAAAAAAAAAAAAAGCTGATTAATCAATATTAACCAATATTGATAACAGAATTCCATAAAAATTACTATTGAGGCCGTGCGGGGTGGCTCACGCCTGTAATCCCAACACTTTAGGAGGCCGAGGCGGAAGGATTATGAGGTCAGGAGATCGAGACCATCCTAGCCAACATGGAGAAACCCTGTCTCTACTAAAAATACAAAAATTAGCTGGGAGTGGTGGTGTGTGCCTGTCATCCCAGTCTCTACTAATAATACAAAAATTAGCTGGGTCTCAAAAAAAAAAAAAAAAAAAAAATAGGCCGGACATGGTGGCTCATGCTTGTAATCCCTGCACTTTGGGAGGCCGAGGCAGGTGGATCACGAGGTCAGGAGTTCGACACCAGCCTGGCCAACACAGTGAAACCCTGTCTCTACTAAAAATACAAAAATTAGCTGGGAGTGGTGGTGGGTGCCTGTCATCCCAGCTACTCAGGAGGCTGAGGCAGGAGAATCCCTTGAATCCAGGAGTGGGAGGTTGCAGTGAGCCGAGATTGGGCCATTGTACTCCTGCCTGGGCAACAGAGCTAGATTCCGCCTCAACAACAGCAAAATGAGCTGGGCGTGATGACACATGCCTGTAATCCCAGCTACTTGGCAGGCTGAGACAGGAAAATCGCTTGAACCAGGAAGTCAGAGGTTGCAGTGAGCGTAGATCGCACCACTGCACTTCAGTCTGGCAACAGAGCAAGACTTCGTCTCAAAAACAAAAAGATTAATATTGATTAATCAATTGTGACAAATGTACGATGCCTATGTAAATATTAACAATGACAGAACAAGGTATGAGGAGTATGAGAATTCTGTGTACCATCTTCTTAATTCATCTATCAATCTAAAATAAAGAGCTTATTTTAAAAATTATCAGCCTGGGCTGGGTGAGGTGGCTCACACCTGTAATCCCAGCACTTTGGGAGGCCGAGGCAGGCGGATCACTTGAGATCAGGGGTTCAAGACCAGCCTGGCCAACATGGCGAAACCCCATCTCTACTAAAAATACTAAAATTAGCTCGGCATAGTGGCGCACACCTGTAATCCCAGCTATTCGGGAAGCTGAGGATGGAGAATAACTTGAACCCAGGAGGCAGAGGCTGCAGTGAGCTGAGATCCAGCCACTGCAGTCCAGCCTGGGTGATGAGTGAGGCTATCTCAAAAAAACAATATTTACTTCAGACTTGTTCACCATATGGGGGTTGTTTCTCAATTCAAATTAAAAAAAAAAAAACAAAACTAGTACCCTTAACAAATGCTTTCTTAGCTAGGAGCAGTGGCTCATGCCTGTAATCCCAGCACTGTGGGAGGCTAAGGCGGGTGGATCACCTGAGGTCAACAGTTTGAGCCCAGCCTAGCCAACATGGTGAAACCCTGTCTCCACTAAAAATACAAAAATTAGCCGGCCATGGTGGCGTAAACCTGTAATCCCAGCTACTTGGGACGCTGAGGCAGAATTGCTTGAACCCGGGAGGCAGAGGTTGCAGTGAGCCAAGACTGTGCCACTGCACTCTAGCCCTGTCAACAGAGTGAGAGTTCGTCTAAAACAAAACAAAACAAAACAAAACAAACAAACAAACAAACAAACAAAAAACAGGGCTGGGAGCAGTAGCGCCTGTAATTCCAGCACTTTGGGAGGCTGAGGAGGGCAGATCACGAGGTCAGGAATTCCAGACCATCCTGGCCAACATGGCAAAACCCCTGTCTCTACTAAAAATACAAAAATTAGCTGGGCATGGTGGCCAGCGCCTGTAATCCCAGCTACTGGATAGGCTGAGTGGGGAGAATCGCTGGAACCCAAGAGTCGCAGGTTGCAGTGAGCCAAGATCATGCCATTGCACTCCGGCCTGGGTGACAAGAGCACGTCTCAGTCTCAAAAAACAGACAAACAAAAAAACCCAAAACCAACCAAACAAAAAAACCCACAAATGCTTTCTTTTTCTTTTTTTTTTGAGATGTAGTCTTGCTCTGTCTCCCAGGCTGGAGTGCAGTGGGGTGATCTCAGCTCACTGTAAGCTCCGCCTCCCGGGTTCACGCCACTTTCCTGCCTCAGCCTCCGGAGTAGCTGGGACTACAGGCGCCCACCACCACGCCCGACTAATTTTTTGTATTTTTAGTAGAGACGGGGTTTTACCATGTTAGCCAGGATGGTCTCGATTTGCTGACCTCGTGATCCGCCTGTCTCGGCCTCCCAAAGTGCTGGGATTACAGGCGTGAGCCACCACACTCGGCCCACAAACGCTTTCTTAAATCTGAATTTCCTTTTCAACATCACACTGTGTGCCACAAGTTTAAGCTCTTTCTTTCACATAATTAAACTCATTTACTCCTGGAGGCTGGGACCTCTTACTCCCTCTTCCTCCAATCCCTTTACAGTAACTGAAATACTCTGATGTCCTGTCATATTTTAAGTATAATATTTATTTATTTTTGTAAAAAGCTTTTAATACTAGTCAAGTGCAGTAGTTGAAGGGGAGGGGGGAAGAATAGAACAAGCAGTTTGATCTGTAACTGACCCTGAACAATTTTTTTTTTTTTTTTTGATAGGGAGTCTCGCTGTGTCGCCCAGGCTGGAGTGCAGTGGCCAGATCTCAGCTCACTGCAAGCTCCGCCTCCCGGGTTCACGCCATTCTCCTGCCTCAGCCTCCCCAGTAGCTGGGACTACAGGCGCCCGCCACCTCGCCCGGCTAGTTTTTTTGTATTTTTTAGTAGAGACAGGGTTTCACCGTGTTAGCCAGGATGGTCTCGATCTCCTGACCTCATGATCCGCCCGTCTCGGTCTCCCAAAGTGCTGGGATTACAGGCTTGAGCCACCGCGCCCGGCCGGGATAACTCACTATTTAGATAATTCACTCTTTGGATGCTGTATGATTAGGGTCAACAGCTTTATTTTATCCCACATCAGCTAACTGAGGCGACACCTAAGGTCAAGATAAGAGAATTGTCATATTCTCTCCCCAGGAACATCATCACCACTTCACTTTCTTCAGCTCCACCCACACGTTCTTCTTCCTCCTTCTCTAACACCTACTGAGAAATTGAGGAGGCGACTGTCTTCGGGGTCAGTAACATCTGTTCCAGAGCAACGTTCTATTTTTGTTTGCTAAACTTTGGAACGCATTCTTAGATATTCCTCCTTCCCATGCGGGCTAGACTTACCAGGGGTTCAACAGAAATCCCTTTTTATATTGGGTCAAAGATCCCCTGAGGGTAGAGTGGGAAAGAGGAAGTCAGAAATACCTTGGCAACACTAGTATTCAAGGTCAGGACATTTTTTTTTCCTCATATTTTTCAGGAAGCAAAAACAGGACAATTTTTGACAATGCGGTTTGATGGTTTAGTCTTCCGAACTCTCCAGTAGATCTTAGAATTTGGTATAAATAATAATTCAGTCCTTGAGTATTAAAAAGCCTTTAGTTAGAGTACAATCTGACAAATCCAAAGCTGAACCATGAGTCAGAAATTTTTTTTCTAGCACCATAGGAAAGAAAAAATAATAATTAAAAAAAACCAGGTGCGGTGGCTCAAGCCTGTACACCATTTCAGGAAGCTGAGGCGGGCGGATCACGAGGTCAGGCATTGGAAACCAGCCTGGCCAACATGGCAAAACCCCATCTCTACTAAAAATACAAAAATTAGCCGGGTGTGGTGGCAGGCATCAGTAGTCCCAGCTACTTGGGACGCTGAGGTGGGAGAATCACTTGAATCCAGGAGAGGGAAGTTGCTGTGAGCCGAGATGGTGCCATGGCACTCCAGCCTGGACAATAGGAGCAAAACTTCATCTCAAAAAAAAAAAAGTTATTGTAACTCTGCAATTTTCTGAATGTCAATGTTTTAGCTATTGGAAATGATTCATTAATTTGATAAATTGGTAAGTTTTTTTTTTTTTTTTTTTTTTTTTAATGCTGCCAAGCACTGTAGTTTGAGCAGTGCTTCTCTAATTTAGTATATGCAAAAATCAGAGATTCTTTCAAGCTCTACATCATGGGGCAGGAAAAAAGAAAAGTAAACATACAAACAAATAAAAATCAGAGATTCGTAAAGAACAGATTTCTGGGCCCACCTACAGAGATCTCATTCCATAGGTCTCAGTGATGCCTAGCCCAATAAGAGATGCTCATCGTGGAAAAAGGAGTTGGTGGTGTCTCACATATTTTTCTGTTAGTTGAATCTTTTATTCAGCTTCAAAATTTCTTCTCATGGTAAGGTCATTGATGAAACAGCCACGAGCAAGTTAATTAAAACTAGATGATGGATACATATGTTAACATATGTTAAGATTTATTATATTGTTCACTATGTAAGTGTGAAATTTTTCTTTCTTTCTTTCTTGTTCACTATGTAAGTGTGAAATTTTTCTTTTCTTTCTTTCTTTCTTTCTTTTTTTTTTTTTAAGATGGAGTCTCGCTCTGTTGCCCAGGCTGGAGTGCAGTGGTGCAATCTCAGTTCACTGCAACCCCCGCCTCCCAGATTCAAGCAATTCTCTGCCTCAGCATCCCAAAGTGCTGAGATTATAGGCCTGAGCTACCTCCCCCAGCATTTTTTTTTTTTTTTCCATTCTCACAGGCTGGAGTGCAGTGGCGCGATTTCGCTCACTGCAACCTCCACCTCCCAGGTTCAAGGGATTCTCCTTCCTCAGCCTCCTGAGTAGCTGGGATTACAGGTGTGCACCACCACGCCCAGACAGCCCCCCTTTTTTTTTTTTTGAGACAAGGTCAGGCTGTCACTGAGGCTGGAGTGCAGCGAAGCAACCACAGCTCACTGAAGCCTTGACCTTCTGGGCTCAAAGGATCCTTCCACCTCAGCCTCTCAAGTAGGTGGGACCACAGGCATGTGCCGCCTAGCCCAGCTAATTGATTTTTTGTTTTGTTTTGTTTTTGTTTTCGAGGCAGTGTTTTTCTTTGTTGCCCAGGCTGGCCTCAAATACCTGGGCTCAAAGCAGTCCTCTTGCTTTAGTATCCCAAAGTGCTGGGACTACTGGCGTGAAGCACCACAGCTAGCTACAATTTTTCATAATAAAATCGTTCTTTTAGGGAAAAAAGTATGCTTGTGTTTTTATAGGTATAATAGGCAAAATAAGTGAAGAATATGCCGTATAATTCCATTTGTTATTTCTAAACTAAGTAGTTTCAGTAGCTGTGGGGTTCATATTTCCATCATTGGTAATTGGAGAGTAACTCTACCTCCCAGAGGAAGGATGACTGTTTATCAGAAATTAAAGACTCATTGTTCAAGGCTCATTGAATTGTCAGTGTAGGGGACCTGAGGCAAAGAGCATTGTTGTTTTTAAGAGTTATTTTGCATATCACATTGATGTACAGTTCAATATTTAAATGTAAGAAAATGACTCCTACCCTCTATTTGTTTACAAACCTTAGTTCTCATTTATGCCCCTTCCTTCATCAACAAACAACGATTTTCTACTTTTTGCCTGGTTCTCTAAAAGAGTAGTTCTTAGCATTCAGAGTATTCAATAGCATTCAGAAAAATCACCTGGTTTCAATGGTAGGCTGTCATGAAAATAAAAAAAAAAATCACAGGGAGAACTTTAAAACACAGATTCCTGGTCCCTACCACCAAAGATTCCTGTTCTGTGGTGAAGCCCATCAATCAGCATCTCTAACAAGCTCCCAGGTGGTGCTGAGGATGCTGGTGAATGAACCATACATACTCTTCTAGGGTTGCAGACAAGGCAATAAATAAAACAGGCAAAAAATGAAAATAATTGCCCTCACAGAGCTTATATTCCAGTGATAGTAGGGAGATAAATCAGATAGGTAGGTAGATAGATGGGTAGATACATAGATGGATACATAGACAGAATGTGTATTACTTACCTGTGTTGCCTGGCCAAAGGGTAGGTTCATATTTGGCATGTATGTCAACCCAAGCTGCACTTGACCTTTTCTAATCATCTCCAAGGCTACCTATTGCGCTATCCAAATCCTATCACTTGAGTTATTCAAAAAGTCTCCCAACTGTCATCTCTGTTGGCACCCATGCCCTCCTATAATCTAGTCCCAATGTATCGGTCAGAATGATTTTTCGTTGTTGTTTTTTAAAGATGGTCATATCAAGATACTCCTTAGATCAAAATCTTCCTTTGGCTTTTTCTCATTCAGAGTCACAAGTCAAACTGCTGAATCACAGAATCCTTCCTCTAGTCCTGTACTTTACACTCTGTCTTTGTCTCCTTGGGTTCTCCCATAGCACCATTAAGTTGGCCCCTTAGTGATCTGGGAAGAAGGCAGGAAATCTCCAGAATCAGGGCTTTTGCCACCAATGTTTTGTCTCTGGTTCTTCCTCCAGAAATCTACCTAGCTTTAATATGACCTCCTTAATGAAGTGTCCCCCTCCCTATCCTACACTTGATTCTTCATTATAGCACTTAGGAAAGGTCAGCTGCAGCTTGGGTTGGCACACATGCCAAATATGAACCTACTCTTTTGGCAAGAGAAACAGGTCATCTCCAGCCCAGCAGTCCTGTGATACAAGCAGTAATGAAAGAAATAAAGAAATGCATGTTTTTAAAAAGCATAATCATTTTTTGACACTCTGCTGGTTCACCAAGCCCTTTTGTTCATGTGATGATCAAAAACTCACTCAACAGTGGAAAACAGAAGCATATGAAAGAAATCAAATTACAAGAAAGATGCCATTGAATTCTAGATATATTTTGAAGGCATAGTTGACAAAGATGGCTTTAAGATTTTGGACTGGCCGGGCACAGTGGCTCATGCCTGTAATCCTAACACTTTGGGAGACCGAGGCTGGTGGATCACAAGGTCAAGAGATCGAGACCATCCTGGCCAACATGGTGAAACCCTGTCTCTACTAAAAGTACAAAAATTAGCTGGGTGTGGTGACGCACGCCTGTAGTCCCAGCTGCTCTGGAGGCTGAGGCAGGAGAATCGCTTGAACCTGGAAGGTGGAGGTTGCAGCGAGCCGAGATAGTAGGAGAAATACCAGGAGAGGCCAGACGTGGTGGCTCACACTTATAATCACAGCACTTTGGGAGGCCGAGGTGGGTGGATCACGAGGTCAGGAGTTTGAGACCAGCCTGGCCAAGATAGTGAAACCCCATGTCTACTAAAAATACAAAAAAATTAGCCGGGCACGGTTGCGGGCACCTGTAATACCAGCTACTCAGGAGGCTGAGGCAGGAGAATCGCTTGAACCCGGGAGGTGGAGGTTGCAGTGAGCTGAGATCGTGCCACTGTACTCTAGCCTGGGCAACAGAGCAAGACTCCGTCTCCAAAAAAAAAAAAGAAAAGAAAAGAAAAGAAAAGAAATACCAGGAGAATATAGACTAATTAGAAAATACTTAATTTAAAGTGTACAGTCTTTTTCTACCTGTGGTCACCTATTACTTCTCAGGTCTCTGGACTCTAATTTCCAATGACCAATTTGACATCTCCATCTCCATATAAACCAACATGATCAAATATATACATACACAGGTATCAGGCCCTGGGCTAGATATAATTAAGATGGCTACAATATGGACAAGACAGTGCCTCATGCATATTAATATTACAGGAAAAGGATCCCGATCCAGACCCCAAGACAGGGTTCTTGGATCTAGCGCAAGAAAGAATTCAGGGCAAGTCTGCAAGGCAAAGTAAAAGCAACTTAAGAAAATAAAGCAAAATTAAGAAAGTAAAGGAATAAAAGAAAGGTTACTCCATAGACAGAGCAGCTCAGAGCGTTGCTGGTTGTCTTTTTTTTTTTTTCTTTTTAAGACTGAGTTTCGCTTTTGTTGCCTAGGCTGGGGTGCAATGGTGTGGGCTCACTCCAACCTCTGCCTCCCCAGTTGAATTGACACTCCTGCCTCAGCCTCCCGAGTAGCTGGGATTATAGGTGTGCACCACCACACCCGGCTAATTTAGTATTTTTAGTAGAGATGGGTTTCTCCATGTTGGTCAGGCTGGTCTCGAACTCCTGACCTCAGGTGATATACCTTGGCCTCACAAAGTGCTGGGATTATAGGTGTGAGCTACCGTGCCTGACCTGGTTCCCCCACTTTTTTTTTTTTTTTTTTTTGAGACGGAGTTTCGCTCTTGTTGCTCAGGCTGGAGTACAGGAGCGTGATTTCTGCTCACTGCAACCTCTGCCTCCCAGGTTCAAGCGATTCTCCTGCTTCAGCCTCCTGATGGGATTACAGGTGTGTGCCACCACGCCCAGCTAATTTTTGTATTTTTAGTAGAGACAGGGTTCCATCATATTGGTCAGGCTGGTCTCGAACTCCTGACCTCAGATGATCCACCCGCCTTGACCTCCCAAAGTGCTGGGATTACAGGCATGAGCCTGGTCGTCTGGTTCCCCTTTTTTATGGCTATTACTTGATGATACGCTAAACAAGGGGTGGATTATTCATGCCTCCCCTTTACAGACCATATAGGATAACTTCCTTAGGTTGACTTGGCATTCCTAAACTGTTGTGGCGCTGATGGAAGTGTAGTAATGAGGATGAACAGAGGTCACTCTCTCTGCCATTTTGATTTTGGTAAGTTTTGGCTGGCTCCTTTACTGCAACCTGTTTTATCAGAAGGTCTTTATGACCTGTATTTTGTGCTGACCTCCTGTCTCATCCTGTGATTTAGAATGCCTTCACCATCTGGGAATGCAGCCCAGTAGGTCTCAGCTTCATTTTCCCCAGCTCCTATTTAAGATGGAGTCGTTCTGGTTCACAAGACTCTGATAGTAATCTGCTCACTAAGTGTTAGTTGCCGTGTTCTCTCCCACAACTCCCTCCTGTTGCCCCCCTGCCTTTGAGTCCTGCTAAACAACAGTATTGGAACCCATCATTTTCTCTGGTGCCTTTACCCAAACTGTTAATTTTCTGGAATTCTCTTCTCTCCACGTTTTTCCTTCTCAGATCACTGAAGATTGTCCAGTCTTCCCTGCCCATCCCTCCCCCACCCCAACCTCTATTATTTGTACTCTCTTAGCATCCAGTGCACTTTTTTCAGTACTTATCACACAAGATTATAATTGCCTTTTTGGTCTGTTTTGATCTACTCTACTAAGTTGCTAGCTCATTTTAACACATCCTTACGCCAGCCTGTTCCAACAAATCTGAAGTCAGACAGCTTCCTAAACCTCAACTGTATTCAAATGGCTTTCCTTGGCAAAGAACTAGTAAGTTGGCCTTCCAGCCACCAGCCCCCTTCCCTTTGATCTTTCACTCCCTAGACTCTTACCCTAGACACAATGGGACAGGGAGCAGGGGATGGGGGAATTCAGCTCAGACTTTTATGCAAAGTCCCCCTTCAGCAAAGAACAAAGCTTCTGGTACCTGCCCTTTGGAGAGCTGCGGGCAAGCTCAGCCTTGGTGAATCTTGATGGTCTTGACAGCCCCCACTTACCAAACTGTGTTAATTAAGAAAGACAGGAGGGCATGTTTTTCCCTTTTAAAATAAATCTTCCTATTTCTAATGAGACATGGACTACCTGCCTGAAGCATGATAAACCTAGTTCCACTTACCTGCTCCCCGATGACCCTGTTCTGACTGTTCTCCAGAATGGAGGTCTGAGAAGAAAAAAGATTACGCCACATTTCATCTTCTTGCTTCTCACCCAGCAATACTTTTACTCTCAACAGTCAGAGTCTTTGCATGACAAAAGTCAGCTTGTGTGGGAGCAAAGCCAACTGCTCCGGGTACAGACCTTAGGGGCAGAGTGCAGAGGAGAATGAGTCAGAGTTGTGTCTTCAAAAATTACATAATTGAGACTTGCTAACAGTTTACATTTCTGGGTGGGAGATTGGAAAAGAGAAAGAAATCTTAGGTTTCTTTTTCTTTTCTCGCTCTCTTTTTTTTTTTTTTTTTTGAGACAGGGTCTCACTCTGTCACCCGGACTGGAGTGCAGTGGCACGATCTTGGCTGACTGCAACCTCCGCCTCCTGGGTTCAAGCAATTCTCCTGCCTCAGCCTCCTGAGTAGCTGGGATTACAGGCACCCACCACTACAGTCCAGTTAATTTTTTTGTGTGTTTTAGTAGAAATGAGGTTGCACCATGTTGGCCAGGCTGATCTTGAACTCCTGACCTCAGGTGATTCACCTACCTCGGCCTCCCAAAGTGCTGGTATTACAGGCGTGAACCTCCGTACCTGGCCAGGTTTCTTGAATGTTGGGTTTGGGAATAGAAAGGACAATGGAAAACTTTAGACTTTTTTTTTGAGACAGAGTCTCACTCTGTCACCCAGGCTGGAGTGCAGTGTCACGATCTCAGCTCACTGCAACCTTCACTTCCCGGCTTCAAGTGATTCTCCTGCCTCAGCCCCCTGAGTAGCTGGGACTACAGATGCATGCCACCATGCTCAACTAATTTTTTGTATTTTTAGTACAGACGGGGTTTCACCATGTTAGCCAGGATGGTCTCGATCTCCTGACCTAATGATCTGCTCACCTCAGCCTTCCAAAGTGCTGGGATTACAGGCATGAGCCACTGCACCCGGCCACTTTAGACTATTTATGACCGTAAATGTTAGTGCTGGAATCCAACTCTAAAAACTTTATTCCTTTGGAAAACACACCTCCCTCCCACCTCAAAAAAACTCCCCAAACACACAAGATGGGCATGAGGTAATATTGAAAGACATGACAATATCATCATTCCTGATTTAAAAGTTGGAAACGTGGTGAACCTAGAAGTATTTATTGCTGGATTTGTCTTCAGGTTCTGTTGTCCAGTTTTCTAGTACCCGACCTCGTCTGGGTTACTCCACAGCTACTTGCATTACAATGGCCTTGGTGAGACTGGCAGACGGGATTAACTGAGAATTCACAAGGGTGGGGGTGTGCCCGCCAGGAGGGGTGGGTCGAAGGGTGATAGAGCTTTCTTTATAAATCTAGAGACTCCAGGCTTTTAACATTTTGCTGGACTGAGCTGGTTGCCTCCTGTTGCTGTGAAGGCGACTCACTTCATCCCAAATTCTTGATACTTTCGCTCCTGGAGGTCATATTTCTCTAAGATCTTCCAGAAAAAAGTCTTAAAGCCATCTTAGCCTTTTTTCCAGTCCACTTCTTAAATTTTTCCTACTCTTCTCCAATAATGACATGAGTGTGAATCCAGCTTGTCCATAAAACCTGCCTTGCTCCGAAGCATCCGACTGTAAAGACTGGTCACCTCCACCTGCAGTTTGTGGGTCTGAAGAAAACCATCCATCCTTGCAAATGTCTTCTGCTGAGATGCCTCACACAGAGACTGGTAAGAAAGAAATTTATCCTTGAAAGGCCAAGTTCCTTAAGAGAAAAGGGAAGTAGAGAGGGTTAAGGGATCATTTCCCTCTTGAGCATTAATACCCTATTACTATAAGCAAGTGGTTAATATCAACTAATCCTCTGGAGAAAAAACCCATTTCAATTGTAACTTGGTGGCACCTGCCCTTTTAACTGTGTCCCAGGTCTCAGGAGTATGCACTGAGTTGAAGGACACAGAATTTGGCAGTTGAACAGTGCAGTAAATTTGAGAACCTACGGGCTTAGGCATGGTAGAAACAAAGTTAAATGAAGGTGATGCGTACACCTTCACATAGCACTGGACACACAGCTATAGAAGATGTTACTGCTAATTAACCAGAAGACCTAACATCATAGCTCAGGGACGAGCATGATGTTTTTGTTTTGCCAAAAATGGCATGGCAGATCACGATGAGATTTCTGTAATTAATATATAATTTGTGTAATTCTTTCTACGTCACTAACGGCTGGCTCTTCTCCATTCTCTGGGTTTGTGGATGTTACTGGGCAGCTCTGATTTTGGGAGCACCTCCCATGTTTACTTCTCCTAAGTCCTGGGAAGTGTTGACCCAACTTTACCGTAAAGATAATTCCAGAAAGTTTAGTCTACTGACAGTCAAATAGAACGTAGCTAGAAGTCCAGTTTGCCTTCAAAACCTGTGCTAGTACTCGGGCTTCTGACTGGTAGCTGCAAGGGGTGGGGGATACTCGGGATACTCATTAAGCCACTACCACTTTTTTGAAAATCAATTTTTCAGTAGTTTTCAAAAACTTAAGAATGAACCAACTTTACCAAGAATGCCATTGGTAACACTGACACTGTAAAATAGCTTAAAAAGTGCATTTACATTATGACTAATGTTGCAAAGAGTAGGTTGTGGAAAAGGAGTAAGTAAACACGATTGCTATATTTGAGCCTTAGATTTGAATGTCACCCTGCTTTTCTCTTTTTGAGAATCAGGGACTCGCTCTGCCACCCAGGCTGGAGTGCAATGGTGTGATCATGGATCACTGCAGCCTCAACTCTGGGGTCAGTGATCCTCTTGCCTCAGCCTACCAAGTACTAGGAAGAGAGGCGTGCTTCACTGTGCCCAGCTAATTTAAAAATTCTTTTTGTAGAGATGGGGTCTCACTTGGTAGCCCAAGCTGGCCTCGAACTCCTGACCTCAAGTGCTTCTCCAGCTGGGATTACAGATATTGAGCCACTGCACCAGGCTATTCACTCAGTTTTTCTAAACTTCGTGTTAATATTCTTGCCTTTATAATTTCAAATGTTAAAAATACAGTGCTGGGTTTGGGAATGAGCATGTTTTCTTTAGCACACTTCAAGTGTCAGTTTGGATAGCTAGCTAATATTTAAGATTTCCCCCAATTCTAATCAATAGTTGACAACTTCCTTTGCTTTTCAGGTCTACTTGCAAGAAGCAGGAGACTGAATTTTTGCTGCTTTAGAGCTTTTTCATTTGTTCTGTGACTGCAGGGTAGAATTGAGAGTTGAACACTGGGGTCACCGCAGACCAAATACATATTTAAGTGACAACTGAAACTAGGTAGTATAGAAAATTCATTTCTAGTTACAAAATCAGTATATGCCAGGCCCTATGCTAGACCATTTTAATTGGTTACCTCATTTTAATAAACGAAGGAATAATTTTGGAGATGAGGTCAGAGGGCTGGTAAAGGAAAATCCTGGATTGAAACAGAAGCCTATCAAAATTCACATATCCTGCTGGTTCTAGCATTGAGAGCTGGGCAGTGAGTTGCTGGCTTTATTTTTTATTTTTTGAGACAACAGTCTCATTCTATTGCCCAGGCTGGAGTGCAGTGATGCAACATTGGCTCACTGCAACCCCCGTCTCTACGGTTCAAGTGATTCTCCTGCCTCAGCCTTCCTAGTAGCTGGGATTACAGGCTAGTGCCACCACTCCTGGCTAATTTTTGTAATTTGTAGTAGAGCTGGGATTTCACCATGTTGGCCATGCTGGTCTTGAACTCCTGACCTCAAGTGATCTGCCCGCCTCCACCTTCCAAAGTGCTGGGATTACAGGTGTGAGCCACCACGCCCAGCCAAGATACTGGTAATATAGGATCCCCAGATTCATGTCATTTAAAAAATCACTTAGGTGGCAATGAAGATCATAAACAGAAAGTGATTTAAGGTGAGATGCAATAGGCGGGAATTGGTGGATCTCCATTCTGACCGATTAACAGCCAGTGTGTGGGCTTTTGAGCATCAATTTAAAGCAAAAAGTGGTATCCCTGCTTAGCAATGATATTGGCCATGCCGTTACAGATCTCTCCCAACTCGGTCCACTATGTGCAAAATACCGATAAGACTTCTTGGCTCAATACGGTAGAAAGCTTGCCGAAGTGTCCAGGGTTGGTTAAGAAGGTGCTTATCGGCCGGGCATGGTGGCTCACACTTGCAATCCTAGCACTTTGGGAGGCTGAGGTGAGCGGATTACCTGAGTTCAGGAGTTCAAGACCAGCCTGGGCAACACGGCGAAACCCCCATCTCAACTAAAATACAAAAAATTAGCCAGGCGTGGTGGCGTGCACCTATAGTCCCAGCTACTCGGGAGGCTGAGGCAAGAAAATTGCTTGAATCCTGGAGGCAGAGGTTCAGCGAGCTGAGATTGCACCAATGTACTCCAGTCTGAGCGACAGAGTGAGATTCTGTCTCAAAAAAAGAAAAAAAAAATGCTTATCATGGGCCGGGTGCGGTGGCTCACGCCTCTAATCCCAGCACTTTGGGAGGCCTAGGTGGGCAGATCACGAGGTCAGGAGTTCAAGACCAGCCAGGCCAACATAGTGAAACCGTGTCTCTACTTAAAATACAAGCAAATTAGCCAGATACGGTGGTGCGAGCCTGTAGTCCCAGCTACTCGGGAGGCTGAGGCAGGAGAATCGCTTGAACCTGGGAAGTGGAGGTTACAGCCAGCTGAGATTGCGCCACTACACTCCAGCTTGGGCAACAGAGTGAGACTTTGTCTCAAAAAAAAAAAAAAAAAAAGGTGCTGTGGCCGGGTGCAGTGTCTTACGCCTGTAATCCCTGCACTTTGGGATGCCAAGGCGACTAGATCACTTGAGGTCAGGAGTTCAGGACTAGCCTGCCCAACATGGTGAAACCCTGTCTCTACTATGAGAATCTCTCTCTCTTTTTTTTTTTTGTTTTTTTTGAGACAGTTTTGCTGTTGTTGCCCAGGCTGGAGTGCAATGGCACGATCTTGGCTCACCGCAGCCTCCACCTCCCAGGTTCAAGCGATTCTCCTGCCTCAGCCTCCAGAGTAGCTGGGATTACAGGCATGTGTCACCACACCCGGCTAATTTTGTATTTTTAGTAGAGACGGGGTTTCTCCATGTTGCTTAGGCTGCTCTTGAACTCCTGACCTCAGGTGATCCACCTGCCTTGGCCTCCCAAAGTGCTGGAATTACAGGTGTGAGCCACCGCGCCTGGCGAGAATCTCTTGAACCTGGGAAGGGGAGGTTGCAGTGAGCCGAGATCACCGCACTGCACTCCAGCCTGGGCGTCAGAGCCAGACTTTGTCTCTAAATAAATAAATAAATAAGAAGGTGCTTATTACCTAGAACTCGGGTTGTGGGAATTATTAAAGTACTTTGAAAACAATTTTTTTACCAGGATATTTTAATATTTGAAGAAAGTTTTAGAGAAGAGCATCCTTTTATTTGTTCCCAACAGTCTCTCCTCTTCCTTCCTCCACGGATCTGCTTATTCAGGACAGCCCCGATTCTTCCACCAGTCCCGAAGGCAAACAATCCGCTTCTGCAGAGAATAGTGCCACAAAAAAGGAAGACAAGGTCCTGGTCAAGAAACCGAAGGCCAGAACTGTGTTCTCTTCCCCCCAGCTGTGTGTATTCAATGATAGATTTCAGAGACAGAAATACCTCAGCCTCCAGCAGATGCAAGAACTTTCCAACATCCTGAACCTTAGCTACAAACAGGTAGGCTTGTTTTGTCATTGCAATAAGGTGAACAAAAATCAGACTAATTTGCATGGCTAAGATGTCTGTGGATGCACATAGATATGTGTGGTATGTGTTAGCACACCCTCTCTTGCAATAATTTAAGTATGAAGATGATGTATGTTACAGCTTAACCCTTCGCCTTTCACCTTAATAGAGTTTTTTTATTTTATTTTATTTTATTTTATTTTATTTTATTTTGAGATGGAGTCTGGCTCTGTCATCCGGGCTGGATTGCTGTGGCACTATCTGGGCTCACTGCCTCAGCCTCCCAAGTAGCTGGGATTACATGGTCCTGCCACCACGCCCAGTTGATTTTTGTATTTTAGTAGAGACAGGGTTTCACCATGTTGGCCAGACTGGTCTCAAACTCCTAACCTGAGGTGATCTGCCTCCCTTGCCCTCCCAAAGTGCTGGGATTACAGGCATGAGCCACCATGCCTGACTTCAACAGTTTTTTTAAAAAATGAGCAATGCCTCCCAATCCCAAACAATAGGAATATATCTTCATCACACCAATTTGTACTTTTATTTCTTATCCTTGAGGTTAGATTCTAAGCCCTAAAGATATCCAAACTAGTATTAGATCCAGTTATCTATAGCCAGAGACAGCTTCTATCAAGTTGTCCTTAGCAGCCAAGGTTTTTAAAATGTCTTTTCTCAGGGAAGATCCAATAGGAAAAAAGAAAGAAACCTCTCTGATTAGGCTCCAACCATTACCCCACCCTTCATCAAACTGACTGGATAGGCATAATGGAACCCAGAACATGTGGTTTCCAAACGAGAAACATCCTATCAGGGAGGGGAGGAGGGAAAAGGAAGGTTCAGCCAGTGCCCAGACTGAAATTGAGTAATTATCAATTTCACTCATCTTCACACTTCTTCAGGTTGCATGTTCGTGGAGTAGTTTAGGAATAAATCCACAGTTTGTGGAGTACTACAATACCTAGTCGTCTGCTGTATTACATTAAGGCCTTCCCCAGCAGCTTCCAGGGCAGCCTCCAAGTCACTGGCAGGAGAATTTGGCTGGAACTGCAAGCAGGACTGCAGAGATTCCTCTCCACAGTTAGAGAAGGGACTGTTCCAGGCCTGATTGTTCCAGGACTGGGTGCACCAGGTCTGAGCGTTCCAGGAGTGGCTGCTCCAGGACTGGATGTTCTGGGTCTGGTTGCTCCAGGATGAATTGTTCCAGGTCTGGTTGCTCCACATCGGAAGGTTCTTCACCTCTTTCTTTCATTATATATCTATTATGTGAATGTGATATAACTTAACCAGTTTCTTTTCTTGCACAGACCAATATTGTGAAAATCTTTCCAACATTCCCTTTATCAAAAAGAATTATGGACTGGGCACGGTGGTTCACACCTGTAATCCCAGCACTTTGGGAGGCCAAGGCAGGCAGATCACCTGAGGTCAGGAGTTCAAAACCAGCCTGGCCGACATGATGAAACCCCCGTCTCTACTAAAAATACAAAAAATTGCTCGGCGTGGTGGTGGCTGCCTGTAATCCCAACTACTCAGGAGGCTGAGGCAGGAGAATTGTTTGAACCCAGGAGGCGGAGGTTGCAGTGAGCCGAGATCTTGCCACTGCACTCTAGCCTGGGCAAAAGGGCAAGACTCCGTCTCAAAAAAAAAAAAAAAAGACGTAACTCCACTTTTCAGGTTAGGACAATTCCTAACTTACACTGGTTCTCATTAAAATAAAAACTGTCTCTTCTTTTTCCTTTTTTTCTTTCTGCCAGCAGCCTCCAGTTTCTTTTGTTTTTAACCTTTATTTTTTTATCGAAAATGGTCATTTCTCTTTTTTCTTCTTTTTTTTAAGACAGTCTTTCTCTGTTGCCCAGGCTGGAATGCAGCTGTGCAATCTCGGCTCACTGCACCTTCCACCTCCAAGGTGCAAGTGATCCTTCCATCTCTGTGCCTGAGTAACTGGGACCACAGGCACACACCATTATGCCTGGCTAATTTTTTTTTTTTGAGAGGGAGTCTGGCTTTGTCGCCCAGACTGGAGTGCAGTGGCGTGATCTCAGCTCACTGCAAGCTCCGCCTCCCGGGTTCAGGCCATTATCTTGCCTCAGCCTCCTGAGTAGCTGGGACTACAGGCGCCCGCCACCACGCCTGGCTAGTTTTTTTTTTTTGTATAATTAGTAGAGACAGAGTTTCACCGAGTTAGCCAGGATGGTCTCGATCTCCTGACCTCGTGATCCGCCCGCGTCGGCCTCCCAAAGTGCTGGGATTACAGGCGTGAGCCACCAAGTATGCCAGACTAATTTTTTAAATTTTTGTAGAGACCGGGTTTCACCATTTTGATGAGGCTGGCCCGAACTCCTAGGCTTAAGCAATTCGCCCAGCTTGGCTTCTCGAAGTGTTGGGATTACAGGTGTGAGACATGGCGCCTCGCCAGGAATAAAAGTTAGTGATATTCTTTGATTCAAGGAACATCTGTATTACTAATATTTTGTAATTTCTGTCACTTTTTCCTGCAGGTGAAGACCTGGTTCCAGAACCAGAGAATGAAATCTAAGAGGTGGCAGAGAAACAACTGGCCAAAGAATAGCAATGGTGTGACTCAGGTAACAGGAAACTTTATTCTGTTCTTTCCCTTCAGTGATCTTTCAATCTTGTCCATCCCTGAAACACACAACTCCAGTCACAGACAGTTGTGGTTGTCCTTGTACCCTTTCCGTTAATCCCTCCCTCTCTTTCAGAAGGCCTCAGCACCTACCTACCCCAGCCTCTACTCTTCCTGCCACCAGGGATGCCTGGTAAACCCGACTGGGAACCTTCCAATGTGGAGCAACCAGACCTGGAACAATTCATCCTGGAGCAACCAGACCCAGAACATCCAGTCCTGGAGCAACCACTCCTGGAACGCTCAGACCTGGTGCACCCAGTCCTGGAACAATCAGGCCTGGAACAGTCCCTTCTCTAACTGTGGAGAGGAATCTCTGCAGTCCTGCTTGCAGTTCCAGCCAAATTCTCCTGCCAGTGACTTGGAGGCTGCCCTGGAAGCTGCTGGGGAAGGCCTTAATGTAATACAGCAGACGACTAGGTATTGTAGTACTCCACAAACTGTGGATTTATTCCTAAACTACTCCACGAACATGCAACCTGAAGATGTGTGAAGATGAGTGAAATTGATAATTACTCAATTTCAGTCTGGGCACTGGCTGAACCTTCCTTTTCCCTCCTCCCCTCCCTGATAGGATTTTTCTTGTTTGGAAACCACGTGTTCTGGCTTCCATTATGCCTATCCAGTCAGTTTGATGGAGGGTGGAGTATGGTTGGAGCCTAATCAGAGAGGTTTCTTTCTTTTTTTTTTTCCTATTGGATCTTCCTGGAGAAAAGGCATTTTAATAACCTTGGCTGCTAAAGACAACTTGATAGAAGCTGTCTCTGGCTATAGATAACTGGATCTAATACTAGTTTGGGTACCTTTAGGGTTTAGAATCTAACCTCAAGAATAAGGAAAAAAATAAGAATAAGAAATAGAAGTACAAATTGGTGTGATGAAAATATATTCCTATTGTTTGGAATTGGGAGGCTTTGCTTATTTTTTTAAAAACTCTACTGAGGCCGGGCGCGGTGGCTCATTCCTGTAATCCCAGCTATTTGGGAGGCCAAGGGAGGCAGATCACCTCCGGTTAGGAGTTCGAGACCAGTCTGGCCAACATGGTGAAACCTTGTCTCTACTAAAATACGAAGATTAGCTGGGCGTGGTGGCAGGCACCTGTAATCCCAGCTACTCAGGAGGCTGAGCCCAGATGGTGCCACAGCAATCCAGCCTGGATAACAGAGCCAGACTCCATGTCAAAATAAAATAAAATAAAATAAAATAAAATAAAATAAAATAAAATAAAATAAAAACCTTATTGAGGCGAAGGGTGAAGGGTTAAGCTGTAACATACTTCATTGATTTCCTCAGCCCTTTTTGGCTCTGTTTTACTATAGCCCCTATTTTGTTGATTATGCTAATATTTGTGGAAGAGGTCTTGTGTTTGCTGCATTATGACATCAGTACTACTTTGGCTGGTTTAAGCACTAATGAATAAAACAACAATTTTTCCTTTAGTTGACTTTGGCCTGAATTCTCCTAGTGTTTCAATCAGTAAAAATACAGCTTAAACAAAAATCTTTGTTAAGTTTTTGGTTGGGGTGAGGGAGTAAATTAGCTGAGAAGATGGCTATCTTAGAAGTAAATAGAAAAAGCTGAACGTGGAGGCCCATGGTAGTCCCAGCTACTTGGGAGGCAGGAATATCGCTTGAGTCCTGGAGGGCTCACTCCAGCCTGGGCAGCAGTGAGTCCCCTGCCTCAAAAAATGGATAGAATTGAGTAAGTGGCTGGGCAAGGTGGCTCATGCCTATAATCCCAGCACTTTGGGAGGCTGAGCTGGGTGGATCACACGAGGTCAGGAGTTCGAGACCAGCCTGGCCAACATGGCAAAACACCGTCTCTACTAAAAATACAACAATTTGTTGCAGGAGGTTGCAGTGAGCTGAGATCACAACAGATTGAGATTCCTGACTTCGAGTGATCTGCCTGCCATGGCCTCCCAAAGTGCTGGGATTACAGGTGTGAGCCACTGCACTCCACCTTTTTTGTTTTTTAAGATGGTGTGTCACTAACATTTTAATAAAATTATTGATTCTTACAAAGGACAGATAATGAAGCTCTAATAAATTTGAGGAAATATTAAATGGTAATTCAGAGCCTAGAAATTTTGGAAAAAAATTTGAAAAAAAAATAGAAATATCTTCTCTTTGCTTCAGATTGTTCAGCTACAAAACATGGGAGTAGTTTATATTTCTATTATCCTGATGAGAAATCTGATGTGGCAGATACCACCCTCCATCTGCTGAAAGGATAATCTTTTTTTTTTTTTTTTGAGACGGAGTTTCACTCTGTTGCCAGGCTGGAGTGCAGTGGTGCAATCTCGGCTCACTGCAAGCTCCGCCTCCCGGGTTCACGCCATTTTCCTGCCTCAGCCTCCTGAGTAGCTAGGACTACAGGCGCCGGCCACCTCGCCCGGCTAATTTTTTGTATTTTTGGTACAGACGAGGTTTCACCATGGTCTCGATCTCCTGACCTTGTAATCCACCTGCCTCTGCCTCCCAAAGTGCTGGGATTACAGGCATGAGCCACTGCCCCCGGCCGAAAGGATAACCTTGAGTAGATAATGGAGCCAGTTTTACTGACCTAATGAGCACAGGAATTGTTCAGGGACCCGGTGGGAGTTAACACGTGTGTGATGGCTGTGTGGGCAGCACTGATGGAATCTACAGGGCCTTCCCTGGTTTGGGGGATATTAAGTATGACTGTAGGGTTACTGAGAGGCTGAGGAAAGATACCTGGCTTGAGGTCTGAGATCTGAGAGAGGGAAGATTTTGAGTTGCACATAGGCTTGAAGCATCTCTTATGATGAAAGCATCAAGCTGGGGGCTGAAGAAAGGAAGTGAGAGATGAGCGAAAAAAAAGAGATTGGTGTCTGGTTTTCACTGTTTAATTTGCTTTTGGAAATTAACTATTAGTGGAAATAACGACTTGTTTTCTATATCCAATAGGTCAATATTCAAGTTGAGGTGAAGACCTAGGGAAGAAGGTAGTAAAACCCACAGTCACCAAGAAACCAAAGAAAGGCTGTGTGCAGCAGTTGACACCTGCAATCCCAGCACTTCGGGAGACTGAGGTAGGCGGATCACTTGAGGTCAGGAGTTCAAGACCAGCCTGGCCAAACATGGCAAAACCCCATTTCTGCTAAAAATACAAAAATTAGCCGGATGTGGTAGCTCACACCTGTAATCTCAGCTACTTAGGAGGCAAAGGCAGGAGAATCACTTAAACTCTGGAGGTGGAAATGGCAGTTAGCCGAAATGGCACCACTGCACTCCAGCCTGGTGGAGAGTGAGACTCCTTAGAAAAAGAAAAAAGAAACCAAAGAAAATCTTGATTTTCTTTCTTTATTATTATTATTTTTTTTCTGAGATGGACTATTGTTCTGTCACCCAGGCTGGAGTGCAGTGGCACGATCTTGGCTCACTGCAACCTCCACCTCCCGGGTTCCAGGGATTCTCCTGCCTCAGCCTCCTGAGTAGCTGAGATTACAGGCGCGAGCCACCAGGCCCGGCTAATTTTTGTATTTTTGGTGGAGACAGGGTTTCACCATGTTGGCCAGGATGGACTCCATCTCTTGACCTAGTGATCTGCCCACCTCAGCCTCCCAAGGTGCTGCGATTACAGGCGTGAGCCACCACGCTCTGCCCCGATTTTCTTTTTTTTGAAGAATCTTGGCTTTTGGTTGCAAGTCCAAAATAAATTTGCTCTTAAAAACGAATTTAAGCAATAGAAAAATATATGATGAAGTTGATCTAGTAATTACACCTACTCAGATATAAACACTAAATAATTCAGCATATGTTCTTACAGATTTTCTTTTTTTTTTTTTTTTTTTTGAGACGGAGTCTCGCTCTGTCACCCAGGCTGGAGTGCAGTGGCGGGATCTCGGCTCACTGCAAGCTCCACCTCCCGGGTTTACGCCATTCTCCTGCCTTAGCCTCCCGAGTAGCTGGGACTACAGGCGCCGGCCACCTCGCCTGGCTAGGTTTTTTTGTATTTTTTTAGTAGAGACGGTGTTTCACCGCTTTAGCCAGGATGGTCTCGATCTCCTGACCTCGTGATCCGCCCGTCTCGGCCTCCCAAAGTGCTGGGATTACAGGCTTGAGCCACCGCGCCCGGCCTTCTTACAGATTTTCAAAGATATTTTAGTACATATAGTGTAGATGTTAATGGGTAGTTTTGTAAATTATAACACTATTATATTTTCTGGGGGTTTTTTTGAGATGGAGTTTCACACTTGTTGCCCAGTGTAATGGCGCAGTCTTGGCTCACTCCAACCTCCGTCTCCCAGGTTCAAGCGATTTTCCTGACTCAGCCTCTGGAAAGCCGGGATTATAGACATGCGCCACCATGCCCAGATAATACTGTATTTTTAGTAGACACGGAGTTTCTCTGGATAATACTGTGTTTTTAGTAGACACGGAGCTTCTCCATGTTGGTCAGGCTGGTCTCAAACTCCCGACCTCAGGTGATCTGCCTGCCTTGGCCTCCCAAAGTGCTAGGATTATAGGCGTGAGCCACTGAGCCCGGCCTTCTTTTTTTTTCTTTTTTTTTCTTTTTTTTTTTTGAGACGACGTTTTCCTCTGTCGCCCAGATGGCTGGAGTGTACTGTGCGATCTCATCTCACTGTAACCTTCGCATCCCCGGTTGAAGCCAATTCTCCTGCCTAAGCCTCCCAAGTAGCTGGGATTATAGGTGCCCACCACCACACCCGGCTAATTTTTGTAATTTTAGTAGACACAAGGTTTCACCATGTTGGCCTGGCTGGTCTTGAACTCCTGACCTCAGGTGATCCACCCACTTCAGCCTCCCAAAGCACTGGGATTACAGGTGTGAACCACCATACCCAGCCTGACTAGTCTATAAAAAAAAAAAAAAAACTTACAGAGCTTTAGAGTCTTAACACACAAATGGTAACCTCAGAGTATAGCTTACAGTTCAAGTGAAGGACAGTTTATTTTCTATTTATTTATTTATTTATTTTGTGAAGTGCAGTTTATAAATATTTTCTATGTAATTGTGTGCTGTGTAAATCTAAAGTACTCTTAAAGGTATTTACCTCCAAATTGGAACTCACTTTATTTTTCACTGTTCTTTTTGTCTTTTTTTTAGAGACAGAGTCTTGCTCTGTCACCCAGGCTGGAGTGCAGTGGTAGGATCTTGGCTCACTGCAAACTCTGCCTCCCAGGTTCAAGTGATTCTCCTGTCTCAGCCTCCAGAGTAGTTGGGATTACAGGCACATGCCACCACACCCAGCTAATGTTTGTATTTATTTATTTATTTATTTATTATTTTTTGGAACAGAGTCTCACTCTGTTGCCCAGGCTGGAGTGCAGTGGCACCATCTTGGCTTACTGCAACCTCTGCTTCTCAGGTTCAAGCGATTCTCCTCCTGCCTCAGCCTCTCAAATATCTGGGATTACAGTCATGTGCCACCACACCCAGCTAATGTTTGTATTTTTAGTAGACACGGGGTTTCTTCATGTTGGCCAGGCTGGTCTCAAACACTTGACCTCAGGTGATCCGCCCACCTTGGCCTCCCAAAGGACTGGGATTACAGGTGTGAGCCAATGCACCCGGCCTGTTTTTCATCATTCTTTTGGAAGATGTGAGTGACATAAGAGACAGAGTAGGCCTGCTGTGGTGGCTCACGCCTGTAATCCCAGCACTTTAGGAGGCTGAGGCAGGTGGATCACCTGAGGTCAGGAGTTGGGGAGCAGCCTGGCCAACATGGCGAAACCCCATCTCTACTAAAAATACAAAAATTAGCTGGGAGTGGTGGCAGGTGCGTATAATTCCAGCTGCTCAGAAAGCTGAGGAAGAAGAATCTCTTGAACCCAGGAGGCAGAGGTTTCAGTGAGCCGAGATTGTGCCACTGCACTCCATCCTGGGCGACAAGGCAAGACTCTGTCTCAAAAAAAAAATAAAAAGAGGCAGATTATTCTGACCTATAGAACTGTAAGAAAAAAAAGGAAAAAACATGTTTTTTTTTAAAAAGACATAATAAAAAGACGTTGCTAAGTTAAGAATAATGATCATCTCTCTTATCCTGGCAAAGACTGATGTGGCCAGGAGTGGTGGGTCATGCTTGTAACCCCAGAACTTTGGGAGGCCGAGACAGGTGGATCACAAGGTCAGGAGTCTGAGACCAGCCTGATCAACATGGTGAAACCCCATCTCTACTAAAAATACAAAATACAAAAAATTAGCTGGGTATGGTGGGCAGGTGCCTGTAATCCCAGCACTCTCTTGCTGAAGCAAGAGAACTGCTTGAACCCGGGAGGCAGAGGTTGCAGTGAGCTGGGTGACAGAGGGAGACTCCAACTCAAAAACAAACAAACAAAACTGATATGGCAGATACTTAAAACATAGTCTTTTTCCCCCGATAGAGGGACAGCAACTCTGAATAAAAAGGAGTCATTTTTATTGTCCTAGTGAGATAGGAATTGACCAGGAAGCAACTGAGCAGGATCCATGTGTGACAGTTGTGTGGATGGCACTGAAGGAACCTACAGAGGCTTACATAGCTTGAGGGCTAAGTATGGTTGCTGGCCTGGCGCAGGGGCTCACACCTGCAATCCCAGCACTTTTGCAGGCCAAGGTGGGAGGATCCCTTGAGCCCAGGAGTTCGAGACCAACCTAGGCAACATAGTGAGAGCCTGTTTCTACAAAAAATAGAAAAAAAAAAAATTAGCGTGTGATCCCAGCAACTAGGGAGGCTGAAGTGGGAGGATCTGTTGGACCCAGAAGGTCAAAGTAGCAGTGAGCAATGATCGTGCCACTACACTCCAGCCTGAGCAACACAGCAAAATGTTGTCTCAAAACAAAAGAAAAGTATGACTGTAGGATTAGTGAAAGGCTGAGAAAGGACGAGACTGAAGAAATGAGATTTGGGGATGGGCTCAGTGGCTCACACCTGTAATCGCAGCACTTTGGGAGGCCAAGGCGGGCAGATCACGAGGTCGGGAGTTCAAGACCAGCATGGCCAGTATGGTGAAACCCCGTCTCTACTAAAAAAACAAAAATTAGCCTGGTGTGGTGCGCGCCTGTAGTCGTAGCCTCTCAGGAGGCTGAGCAGGTGAATCGCTTGAACCCGGGAGGCAGAGGTTGCAGTGAGCTGAGATTGCGCCACTGCACTCCAGCCTGAGTGACAGAGTGAGACTCTGTCTTAAAAAAACAAACAAAACAAAACAAAAAAACCAAAATGAGATTTGGGATGTAGGAGAGGCTAAGAATTAGGAGATTCGATTTACAGAAAGGACATAGATTGTATGGCTAATGTGGTGTGATGCACGTTGGCTGTATTGCCTGAAAATGTTCACCTTGACTATGGAAGAAAAAACAAATGAAATTTGTATAACTCATAAGACATACTAATTATACATAATTGATAAATGGTAAGACAGACTAGATTTAGCTAAGCAGAGCACATGTACACAGAACACAAAAAGGGTGGAAGAAGCAAGAGGAACCTAATACTGTTATTTAGCCTAATGCAAAATATCCTATGGTTACCAGAGGGCATACAACAGGGTAACTCTTGAACTGGCCACCATTGAAGACACCCACTCCAGCCTTACATGTATGCTGCCCAAAAAATGCAAATAAATTTCAAAGCTGCTCAGTAAGGCCGGGCCTGGTGGCTCAAGCCTGTAATGCTAGCAGTTTGGGAGGCTGAGGCAGACAGATCACAAGGTCAGGAGTTCAAGACCAGCCTGGCCAATATGGTGAAACCCCGTCTCTACTAAAAACACAAAAATTAGCCAGATGTGGTGGCGTGCGCCTGTAGTCCCAGCTACTCGGGATGCTGAAGCAGAAGAATGGCTTGAACCCAGAAGGAGGAGGTTGCAGTGGACCAAGATCATGCCACTGCATTCCAGCCTGGGCGACAGAGTGTGACTCCACCTCAAAAATAACAACAACAAAACCAAAAAACTGCTTAATTAGCCAAGGAGAACTATTTCGGGGCCAGGAATACCTACCCCTTTGTCCCTCTGATAAGAGCACATTCACACCCATGTTCCAGGTACATCTGTTCTGCAGATCCCTGGCCCTAAATGAATCTCAACTTCTCACCCTTGGTTCTTGTCCTTAGCTCTCGTGACTACACCAGTGTATCAGAGGACATATAAACACTGCTACCCTTTCTACTCTGCATGCACCTTATCCTAAATAGATTAACATATCCCATCTTTTTTGACTGTGTTTTGTGCCATGTATTTAATTGATTTAATACGCTTCTAGCATCTCAATTTGATCGGTGAGCTTTTCTGTTTCTTAATAGCTTGCTTGTTAGCGTCATCGGAGGTAGTGCTACTATTCATTACATTGAAGTGATTTTCCAGGTGCTTAACCTTACAAAATTCTCAAGGACGTTTTATTTGAGGACCACAGAGTTTATACCAACTATCCAGAAGCCAGGAACACTTAAGGAGAGACTCACCACCAGCAGCTTCTTTTCAGTCAAGTTTCACTTCAACCTCACACCCAGGAATTCCTACATTCAAATTCCCTACATTTCAGTATCCTTAGTCAAACTAACTTCCTGTGCCAGAAGCTTTTGTGACATCTTTAACAAATACCCTTCATCTCCCCCTTGAGTTAAAGCCCATGGGGGCCCCAGAAGGCGTGCGATATTTACCAAGGGTCCTCCCCCATTTTCCTGCCTCTATCTGGCAGTTGTTTGCCTTTACTTTCAGGTTTGTAGTCACAGCCTGTTTTTTTTTCCTGTAGACACACCAGGTTTTCTGAATGGTAGGATTATTTAGAGTAGAATTAACATTGTCCTTCACCCTGAGAAATGGGTGCTTGAAATTCACTAATCAAAGCCTGCATTCCTACCACTTCTGAGCTTTGAATTTATATTATGAAATTCACAAAACCCAGGCAAATTCAATCCATGCTTCTCTCCTTCAGGTACAAACTGAAATGGAAATGGAATCTGAAAAATCAAGAAAATGAATTTTAAAGACTAAAATATGGTAAAGTTACTACAATATAATGTTGGAAGTAACACACACCTCCTTTTGGGAAAAGAACAAAGAAAGCAAAATTTTCTAGGGGAAAGGAAGAGATGTAAAAAGGAGAGCCTGACACGTGAATTTACAATTTCCTTTTTACTTAATCTTCTATTATTACATTTGTTTATATATTTGGTGATCCTGTGACACATAAAGGATAAGTTGAAAAGCCTTAAATTAGGTTGGCACATCTCCAAGTTCTTTTTTTTTTTTTTTTTTTTTTTTTTTTTTTTTTTTTTTTTTTTTTTGAGACGGAGTCTCGCTCTGTAGCCCAGGCTGGAGTGCAGTGGCCGGATCTCAGCTCACTGCAAGCTCCGCCTCCCGGGTTCACGCCATTCTCCGGCCTCAGCCTCCAGAGTAGCTGGGACTACAGGCGCCCGCCACCTCGCCCGGCTAGTTTTTTGTATTTCTTAGTAGAGACGGGGTTTCACTGTGTTAGCCAGGATGGTCTCCATCTCCTGACCTCGTGATCCGCCCGTCTCGGCCTCCCAAAGTGCTGGGATTACAGGTTTGAGCCACCGCGCCCGGCCTCCAAGTTCTTATTGGCAACTTTTCAAGCCTCTTCTTGAGGTGTCTTAGGTATTGTGAATTTTGCTTTAATGTTTATTTGCTGATCTTTCACCTTCTTAGGCATTAAGTTTTTGGACCATAAACACAACATAGAGCTTACGTTTTTTATCTTTTAATCACTTGGCTAACGGTAGTTAGTGATTAGTTCTCATTTAGCCATGAAGTGTGCAGGAACATAAAGAATGGCATCTTTTAATTTTTAAAAACATGTCGGCTGGGCCACGCCTGTAATCCCAGCACTTTGGGAGGCCAAGGCGGGTGGATCATAAGGTCAGGAGTTCAAGAGCAGTCTGGCCAAAATGGTGAAACCCTGTCTCTACTAAAAATACAAAAGATTAGCAGGAAGTGGTGGTGGGCGCCCGTAATCCCAGCTACTTGTGAGGCTGAGGCAGAAGAATTGCTTGAACCCAGGAGGCGCAGGTTGCAGTGAGCCCAGATCGCACCACTGTACTCCAGCCTGGGCGACAGAGGGAGACTCTGTCTAAATATATATATCTCCAGGCATGGTGGCTCATGCCGGTAATCCCAGCACTTTGGGAGGCCGATGAGGGCAGATCACCTGAGGTCAGGAGTTCACGACCAGCCTGACCAACATGGAGAAACCTGGGGACAGGGGACGGAGGGTAATGCCAGGAATGGGGATGGAGGGTAACACCAGGGACAGGGGATGGAGGGATAGAGGGTAACACCACTTCTCCAGGTGCCTTTGGGGGATGCTGCCGCCTCTGGAACCCCAGAGTGAAGTCAACAGGATTCTGTCCCCAGGAGCCCCAGAGCCTGAGCTGGGATTGGCGCAGTATGAACTACCGTTCACTGGCTCTGCACCCTGGTTTCCCATCTGGACAGTGGGACCCTGAGTGTCCCCGTCACAGCTGCGCCTGGAGCCCTGGACTCCAGTGTGTCCTAGGCACTCGTTAGCGTTTCTTTTGTCGTGGTCCACGGACAAAGTGGCTCTTTCTTTCTGTGTTCACAGCCCTCCTGCTCACTTTACCTTCTGGGAACACTTTTTAACATAACTTCGTATGTGGGGAGGACTCGAGTGATTAATCGAATGTTTCATCAGGTGCGGTTCTTCTGTTTCCCAGTTTTGACACAACATTTGGTGAAATTTCCAGGGACTCCTGTGGTCAGCCTCAGGGTTTCACTCTGTCACTTTCTAATGCAGTATTCTTTGGCAGTCTTTTAAATTAAGCACCGTCATTTCAAAATAAGTTTTATAATATGCAGTTTCAGGTTAATTCTTTACCTTTGTGTCTCAGGCAGTGGCTCCCCACCTGTGAGTAGCCAGAAAGGTTCACGCAGTTTTCCAGGGCGGCCTTTGCATTTACTGGAACTATTAAGAGCTCGTTCGGGCTTCGGCCGTGATTGACACACAGTGGGCATGAGGCCGTGCGTGGCTTAGCGTCTTCTGTAGGCTTAGAGGTCACTTTCTGTTCTTCCCCAAGCCTGCTCTGCTGTGGCGAGTGTTCACTGCGGGCGACGGTCACACTGTCTGGCACAGGCCACCGAGGCCACAGGGCAGACTCCACGTAGCGGAGCCTGTAGAATGGCAGAGCCCGGCCTCCTCCCCGCCCTTCACAGGGAGCAGAAAGCCCAAGCCTGTGATCAGAGTTGTGCTAGCCCAGAAAGCCTCCGAACAGGTTTAATTGAGGAATCGGCTCCTGCCAACTGCCCATGTTTAGGATGTGTTTGAGTTTTTGTGATTTTTCCTGCACTGAAGCTACTGGGCTGGCTCTGAGTCACTGTCAGGGGACTTCACGTTGCCCCCCACGGGAAGCCCCGGGGGAGGTGGGCCGCACAGAGTCTTGAGGCGGTGATAATGAAGGGCTTGTTGCCTCTTGGGACAGCGAGTTCAAGCTCTTTGTAATTGTCAACGTAAATAGTGACCCGCTGAGGACACGGCTGTAATTCAGGGTGGCACGGTTGATTGTCATTGTTGATATCAGGTACCTGCCTGTAAAATGACGGTACCCCCTAGTGCGGCTCCAGGAGGGCAGCTCCTGCCAAACACACGTGCTCCTGGGCCCCTGCAGCCAAGGTCCTGCTGCCAGCCAGGCCTGCAGGTGTGGGTGCAGCGGGGTCTTCATGGCACTGAGCGCCTCCCTAGTTTGCTTGTGGGGCCCAGCCCTCCGTCCCTCCCGGTCCCCAGTGCGGCTCCTCCCTGGGTTCTCCCAGCCCTGTGCACACCTCCGTCTTCACAGCTTCCCTTGTTTTCTCCTGGGTGCCCCAGGTGGGTGCCTGGGCAGGATTCGTGTGTTCATCGAGTTCTCTCCAGGCTTCCCTGGCTGGTAGTTCAGCAGGTCCCTTCAGATGAGTCAGCCAGCTGTGTGCCTGCATGTTCAGGATACTTGTCAGGGGCCTTCCTCAGGTCAGAGCAAGACCCACGCTCAGCTCCTCCCTGGGACTTTGGAGCCCGCCCTGGAGAGACGCCAGCCAAGTCCAGAGGGGCCGCCCGGGTCCCCACGAGCTGTTCAGAGTGACTTATGAGCCACTCGAGGCCCCACTTTGTGTTCCTACACCCCACAAAGCCACTTGAAGCACCAGGTTCTCGTGCAGTGTGCCTCTTGAGTGTGGCACACAAGCCTGGACGGGGATCTGAGCAGGCGCTGCCTTCCTCAGGCTGCGCTTGTGTTTTGGGGCCCCTGGAGCACTCGTGGCTGTGATTCTTGCCGCTGTCTGGGCTCCCCTAGATGGTCTCACCCGCAGCCTGAGGGCCACATCGGCAGCCACTGAGGAGCCGGCAGGTCCAGCGTTGGTCCCACTCAGTCCTTCTCGACTTTGGTGACAGAGGAGACAGCAAAACTTCAGCTGGGAGCCCCAGGTCTTCTCTGCTTGGGGCCCTGGGACTGAGACAGCACAGATCCTGCCATCCACTGCTGGGGGCCCCGCTGTGCGCCTCCTTCCTCTGGTCAGGGGCCGCGCCCTTGAGCTGGGCAGCTCCGGGTCCTCACACTCAGGGGCTCGGGGCGGGTCCTGGATGCAGAGAGAAGGAGAAGGGCGGCGGTTTGAGCCCAACTGTGTTGCCTTCATCTTCTGCCTCTTCTGTCCCTAAATACATTTACAAAGTTTTCCAGATGAAAACTCAGGGCCGGGCGCGGTGGCTCAAGCCTGTAATCCCAGTACTTTGGGAGGCCGAGACGGGTGGATCACTAGGTCAGAAGATCGAGACCATCCTAGCTAACACGGTGAAACCCCGTCTCTACTAAAAAATACAAAAAACTAGCCGGGCGAGGTGGCGGGCGCCTGTAGTCCCAGCTACTCAGGAGGCTGAGGCAGGAGAATGGCCCGAACCCGGGAGGCGGAGCTTGCAGTGAGCTGAGATCCGGCCACTGCACTCCAGCCTGGGTGACAGAGCGAGACTCCGTCTCAAAAAAAAAAAAAAAAAAGAAAACTCAGAAGGGATTTTTAATGGCTGGAATATGTGAATTCCATGGAAGCCAATCTGTCCACCAGTTTCACCCACCTCGCTTCTCCCCATTGGGGCTGATTTTGGCAGCGTCCATAGGGGCAGGGAGGAAAGGGGTGGTGGCCAGCCCTCAGCCCTGCGTCCCTCCCCTCCTCCCCTCAGCGCCACAGCATTTCAGTGTCAGCCCCTTCCCTGCAGGCGTCCTCATGAAAACCAAGTGCGGCTGGAGGGTGACGCCTGCGCCCGATCCCGTGACCTTCCCGGCCAGCCCGGCTGCAGCGGCCCCTCGGCAAGCATCTGCCTGGTGCTCCTCCGTGCTCCTCCCATCACCTGACGCTCCTGCTCCCGAATCTTCACGCGTGTGCTCCGTGCAGCCACCTCACGGGCTCCCTGGGAACGGAGACAGTGTCTCAGGCCGGTCAGAATGCTCTTCTCTGTCCACGGAATAGTCCAACACAGAATCATTCCTCTGTGATTATTTATGCTTTGTTATGTAGAACTGGAATAAAGAAAATGTGAATCTAGACATTACAGCCATCAGGTTGAAGCTAGGTAATTGCATTAGGGAATTAAATGAAAGCATTTGAGCTTCTCGAGTTCTAATTCCACATCTTCGTATCCCCATCACCCCATACCCAGTGTCTAACACAGCTCTTGGTCTAGGAGTTTCTTGATAAATGCTTATTGAATTGAATGGGACTGAGCTTAACATTCCCACCCAGAGTTAGAAGCCAGTCCCTGAGCAAATTGCATTTAGAACGTGAGTTTGACGTTACTGTGGTAAGGGGTGTCCTACACGTCATAATTCCTAGTCAATATCGGGTATTTAGTCAAATAGACTCAAGTATAGAGAGGCGTTGGCCCATCTGGCGAAAGGGCAAGGCACGGTGCTTCAGGTCCAGGTCCCCAATATCAACTATAAAAGTAAAACATTGTCAACTCCAATTACAGCCCTGTCCTCAGCTGGTCCCTGTTTATGCTACCAATTATAAACAGCTTGAACTTGCTGTCCTGAGAGGCAACACACCCTCCATTCTCTCTGCAGTGCAGCTGCCTTGGTGGAAGGAACATGCCCCTCCTTCCTCCCTCCCCCCTCCTCTCTCCCTCCCTCTCTCCTCCTCTCTCCCTACCTCCCCACCCCCCTCCTCTCTCCCTCCCCACCCCCCTCCTCTCTCCCTCCCTCCCCCCTCCTCTCTCCCTCCCTCCCTTCCCCCTCCTCTCTCCCTCCCTCCCCCCTCCTTCTTCCTGTCTTCTGTCACCTTTCTCCCCTAACCTTCTCTCCTGGGCAAGGGGCAGAAGAGAAGAGACCTCCAGAATCTTCTGCTTCATCCAAGCAGCTTGGGGGCAGCACCAACAGCTGCAATTTGGCTGCCCCAGCAGGTGCCTCAGGGCAGCCTTTCTAATGGGAATCCTGGAATCATGTCTTTCCTTAATGTGTCCTAAAGGCTGGAGGACATGAAGTGAAACAATGCTCCATGCTCAGTCCTGTGATTTTGTGTATTTATTGGACTTAACTTGAAATTAAACTAAATGATACCCAAGGTAGACCATTAAAGAAAAGAAAAAACAGGCTATGGTGTTTGAAAACAAACAAAGCCGTATGGTTTGTTGGTTTGTTCTTAGACCTTCACAGGCTCCTAGGTCACACGTTTCAGTTTCTCAGTGAGGGATGTTCTCTCCGGAAGCCGTGTCAGCCTCTTCTTTGATGATGTCAGCCATAGCAGAAAGAAGCACTCCGTAGGCCCCGTGCTCAGCACCTTGGCGTGAGCTCCTGCCATCTTCTGTTCATGCTCATCACAGCTCTGTGCAGTGGGCGTCCTCCTGATCCATGTGGGAGGGTGGAGGATGGAGGCGGAAGGGTGAGTGATGGCAGGATCACATGAGGGGTCTCTCCCCAGGTAGGGAGGGGAACTGGCCCAGGACCTCAGTGCCCATCGCGTCCTTCCTCCTCCTCCTCTGCCTCTCTGTGACTGTTTGACTCAGGCTGCAGGGACAGGCATGAGTATGTGCAGAGCGTGTGTGCATCCCTGGGGGTGTGTGCTCATATTGGCAGGGAGGGATGTGAGCGTGTACAGAGCGTGTGTGCACACCTTGGGGGTGTATGCTGGCGTTGGCAGGGACAGATGTGAGCATGTACAGAATGTGCGCTGGCATTGGCAGGGATAGATGTGTACAGAGCTTGTGTGCACTCCTGGGGGTGTGTGCTGGTGTTGGCAGGGACAGATGTGTACAGAGCGTGTGTGCACACCTCGGGGTTGTATGTTGGTGTTGGCATGGACAGACATGAGTGTGTACAGAGCATGTGTGCACACCTGGGAGTGTTTGCTGGTGCTGGCACGGACAGATGTGAGCGTGTACAGAGCATATGTGCACACCTGGGGGTGTGTGCTTATGTTGTTTTGTAAGCGGCAAATACGTGGCCCGTTGCCTAGGGCGGCCCTGTGCCCGTGCTGAGTCCGTCAGTGGCCCTCGGGTTGGGGTCTCCATCTCCCCAGACAGCACTCGAGTGTCTTGAGGTTTCAGATTCTTCCTCTCGGGGTACTTGGGCCTCCTCAAGACCAAATGTCAGAACCAGCCAACTGCAAACTACAAGAACGTTCAAATGCATCTTCAGTAGGAAAAACAAAAGCAATTGGAATAATTTTCCAACATGACCCTGTGGTTAAGCCGTTAGATACTCCAGCCAACAGATTGAGTCACTTTAAAATTCACACCAATTAAAATGGTTGTGAGAGTTACAGAGCTTTACCGCTAAACCTTGAAATAATTGAAGCGTTCTCCTCCACTTGCTTACAAACTAGGGTTGGGGATAACGTTCAGTCCAAAGTAGCAACCTTCTAAATCCAGCTTAGATGTGAGGCTCCCACTGACACAGGAAGAGACAGTGGCCCTTGTTTATTCTCCTGTGTTCAGATACTTTGTCATTTTTTCTTTGTATCCTGATCATCACTTCTGCTTTTCCAATTCAAACTAAAGGGAGTTTAGTTCTGTTTTAGAGAAGCTGTGGTTAATGGTTTCTTTTCATGGTTTGCTTAATCTCTTCAGTCTGATGCTTACATTTACCCAAATAGATTTTCTTAAGTACGATGGTGCCCTAGCCCAGGGCTTCTCCTTCCATATCTGCTCCCCAGGAGGCCCCCCAGGAATGGGAGTTGGAGAACCAGCCCCTCTCCGTGTGCAGTTTTCTTTGAGTCCAATGTAGGTTTGGCTCAGAGAAGAAAACAGGCCTCCGGGTTGGGTGCCTCTGACTGCTTGCTTGTGAAATGTTTAATGATAAGGCGCCTTCCAAACTAATTTTACACATTGATAGTTGTAGGTTGAAGTATCGCTGCAGTCATAAGAACAAGAAACACTCCCATAAAGTAGATAGGCAGAAAAAAGCCATAAAAGTTTAATAAAGCGCAAATAAAATGGTGTTGTAAGAAGGTACAGTGGGAAATGCTCTCAGTCAGCCAGTTCGGATGTGGCGTCCTCCTGTAAATACATTCAGCTACGTGTGGCCCTGATCACAATCACTACTGTGAATTGTGATCCAGAATGTTCTTGGGGGCGGATGCCTGGACTGTGCCAGCAGCTGAGTCTGATTGGGCGTCACGGCGGTGATGTGCTTAGCGCGGCCAGCTGGGCTGAGGGGTGGCCACCCGTGCACGTGCCACGTGCAGCCGTTATTCTGGTGATGGAGTTGCACGCGGCACGGCTTGTCCACCTGGGCTCCTTAAAGTACCGGGAACCCAACCTCGGGTGGGTGCCTCCCGACATGGGAGCTGTCTTTTTTATCCAGGGCCCTCTGGCGCTGCAGACACCGGCCGCCGGTCCCTGAGCCCACGGGGAGACACCGCAGGGCTCTGCTGGGCCATGGAGGTCCCCGAGCAGGTGGTCACTCGTTGCTTATGGAGTGGTCCATGGCCTGTGAGTTTATTCCTGGGGTCTGTGTGGGCGAGGGTAACCAGTTCACAGCTGGGTACGTACCCCTTACACAGGTGACACTAGTTAAAGTGGAATCTATATTAGCTCGCACGGGAGTGCGTGAGGAGCTGGGAGGGTGGGGGAGGTTTGGCCCTAGCACTAGAGCCCGGGCTCCTGACGTTCTGCATCTTCCTGTTGAGCGGCCGTCAAAGCCGCTGTGGGTCCTGAAGACAGTGGGTGCCATATGGACCAGGGGATGCGGAAGCCTCTAGAGGCTGCGGGAGGCAAGGAGACGGTCGCTTCCCCAGACCCAGCCCTGCCGACACCTCGATGTTAGGTGGTGGGACTTGTACTCCAGCTTCCAGAAATGTGAGAAAAGTCAGTGTTTAGGGCACTAAATTTGGGGTGATTTAGTGGAGAAATAGAAAACTAGCTCACAAAGGTGCACGCATTGAAATGTGCTGTGTCCAGGTGTTCACAGAGGGGGCGTCAGGGTTCTGGGAACCGTGCAGTTTTACTGAAGGAAGGGAGCTCGCCACGCCTTTCCTCATGTAACTGAAGGTATGTATGCCTGCCACACCGCCCAGGAGACAGGGACTAGAATTCGGACTTTATTTCTTTTGGGAACCAAGCCACAGTCAGAACATGGTGAGGGCTGCAATGAGCTTCCTACAGCCTGAACTGGGAAGAGGAATGGCAAGTAGTTTGTGTTTTTCTACACAGACCTGTCCTTTCAGGTTTTGTTAAGTTCGGGGAAAAAGGGAGAAGCCAGGCACACCTCGGCGAGGGACAGTGTTTCTGGAGGTGGTGCGGCTTCAGCCTGAACAATGCTGTGTGGCTGGGAGGCTCAGAAACTGCCCTCCAAGGGCACTCATCTGTTCCTTATTGCACTAATACCTCGTTTACAGAAATCCACAGAAATTCCAGAGCAGTGCGGGAGGCCTCTGGTCTGGATGGGTTTGTGTGGACGGAGGTCACGGGGTGTTGTCCCAAGTGCTTATCCTGATCTGGCAGAGGCTCTGTTCCCAAATAAGTATTCCACAGTTTGAGCCTGTATCTGAGGGATACTCTTTTAACTGTTGCATAAAAGCAAAGTATGTCTTGAGGGCCTAGAAATCCATTTAGTAGTCATGGCTGTAAACTCGCACATGGGGCTTTGGGATGGAGTGAAAACCATCGTCACCTGGCGTGGACGCTGCGTGGTATTTTTAGTGTGGTGGCTTGCTCGTGCCTTGAGCTCCATCTGCGGTGTGAGCAACAGCTGTGCAGTTGAGAAATGTGGGCAGGTCAGCTTGCTCCTCCAGGTGCGTGAGGGGCCTGGGATGAGGCCACGTCAGTGGCAAGGAGCTTGGTTGTGTCAGCAGATATGTCTGCCTCTACAGGCTCGCAAGCCAGCCAGAACCCAGTTTTCCTTTGGTCATCTAATGCCAGAAAAATACCTGTTTCTTAGAGATTCTCATAATTTATATTAATGAACCATTTGGCCATACATAAAATGTTTTAAATGCATTAGGCTTTACAACTTGGCAGTTGTGTAACTCACATGTTATGATTGAACCAACTGTTGAGGATATGTTTCACTTGAAGGTTTTTTAGCATTTTATGTGCAAACCAAATGCCAATAGCAGTTTGAAAGTATTTTGGAATTTTAAACAGTGGGACCATGCTGGGTCTCGGGGATGCTGGTGAGGTGGGTGTGACCTCAAGCTCTTGGAGCTTGCAAGCAAGCAGGATTCCTAAATTGTCACACCTGCAGTGCTGGAAGTCAAAGTGGATTTCTGTAAATGAGGTATTAGTGCAATAAGGAACAGATGAGTGCCCTTGGAGGGCAGTTTCTGAGCCAGACACCCCAGGAGGAAGCGGGAGAGGGGTGCAGTTACCCACCAGAACCTGGACGGTGGAGCCAGGTTTGCAGGTGGCCCTACGTGGCAGGTCCTTACATGCAATAAGGAACAGGTGAGCGCCCTTGAGGGCGGTTTCTCAGCCCTCTTGGGAACTGCAAGTGGAAGAAGACCCAAGGTGGGGGGTAGTGGGTCAGTTATTCCCTGGAGTCTGGATGGTGGCGCCGGCTTTGCTGGTGGTCCTGCGTGGCAGGTCATTACGTGCAATAAGGAACAGGTGAGTGCCCTTGAAGGCAGTTTCTCGGCCTGCTTCGGAACTGCCGGTGGAAGACGCCCCAAAGTGGGGGGGGGGTGGTCAGTTACCCAGGGGGGCCGGGTTTGCTGGTGGCCGCTGCATGGCAGGTCACTGCGTGGAGTGATGGGAGGTGAGTGGAGTGGGAATGGAGGACGCACCCTCCACAGCTACTTCTGGGAGTTGGCTCTGGTAGCAAAGGGGGCATAGAGGGATTCCCATCAGGGACAACACAGCTGGTGTCCCATGTGTGCTGGACGCCGAGGTGTGGCTATGTGCTCTGTCTCCATAGCCGCCCTGGGACGTGGGTTCAGTTACCATTCCAGCTCTCATTTGAGAAATCTCAGGGGCTCACATCACAGCTGGGTGGGTTAGAACTCATGTCTCAGGCAGGATGTTGGTCCCAGAGCCTAGCTCTTACGCCACCTGCTCTTTTCAGTCCACCAATCTTGAGAAGGGTGTGTGGTGGTGGGGGGCAGCTGAGAAACCAAAACAGAAGGGGGGCAGGAAATAAACCAGGCAGGAGACACAGGCAGTGCTTGGGAGGTCTGCGTGGGGTCTGGGTGTGGGGGGGCACCTCTGGGCCTGTGAACCCCATTCTGTGTTCCTGGCTTGCCCAACCTTGGCCCTCAGCCACATGCTGTGCACTTTAGGTGAAATATCAGTCCCTCGCGTGGTGTGGGCATCTTTTCTCCCTGGCTTTGCCTCTCGTTACATCATGGAGTCTCAGTGGGGGTGGCAGGGTGGTTGGTGGTCCATGTAATTTGCCTTCCACCTCCCCATCCTTGTCCTATCCGGCCTGTTACCTGAATCTGTGTCTCCAGAGCCTGCAAATGAGTGGAGGCCACAGCAGCCTCTTACTGACCGGCCTCTCAGACTTTTTTATTCATCAGAGTTAAATGCTGATTCCTAGGCACCCCATTAGACATTAGACTCTCTACACCTGCCTGGCATGGGTACTTTGAGGAAAGTACAGAGGGTTGTTGGGTTGTTCCAGGAGGGAATTTGCATTTGCAGAATGTCCACTGTGGTCCTTCCAGCACTCTCCACACACACGTGGCATTAAGCCTGGAAGATCTCTGGGTGCTGTGCTGGTGAGGAAGCCCCGGCTGGACAAGGGGCTGCTGGGGCTCGGACTTGATTCCTGGGCTGGGGGCTGCGGGCTTGTTCTCTTCAGTGGGCCTGCTAATGTGATGCCCTGGGAAGTCCTGCTGTGCCCTCGGGGGAAGGTTCAGAGACAGGCTCAGGGAATACAGACAATGGATTTAAAATTCCTACTGGAAAATCTTTTATGAGCAAATTTGCATCTGACTGAAGACAATCATTGAATAGTTTATTTACAAAATTGATCCTATGAACAAACAGATTAAAGTTATTCCTGCCGTCTATAATGTAAATAGCTATTATCGCAACCTAAATTATCTTTAAATTGTATCAGATTGCAGTCCAGATTACAAACAGCTGCTTGATAATCTAATTGATAAAACGGAGGAATTTAGTACTTGGAACCCAGAGTGAAGAGAACAGAATTGCTTTGGTTTCTCAAAAGTGTGTGAGGGGGTGACCTGGGGTGAAGAGAAGTGGGTGGAGTCATTACACTGGAGGAGATGATCTGCCCCCGCCTTTCTCAGCTGTCTTCTCGATAAAACAAAGGGGCGATAAATGGAAAAATTCAGCACTGAGTTCACTATGCCCTGAGCTTCTCATACGGTCATTAATGTGACCGGGCTATATCTGTGAAGCCTCCATAGAGGCACAAAGGAATTAGGCTAGAGTAAGGCAGCCGGCGGCCTCTGGCGTTTGGGCCCCGTGTCATTTCCTAAAGCCCTTTTGGGTGAAATGACAGTTGCAATGTCTGTTGTTCGGAGGAGTGTAATCTGACGTATGAGATGCAGAATTTAAACACCAAAGCCAGGAAGCTTGGTGGGAGTGGCTGTCTTCCAAGTGCTTTTCTGTGCTGCTGTGGACGAGGCCTGGATGTGTCATCTGTTGGTGAGAGCCACTGGTGAAGGGGCTAAGCAAACCCTGGGGGGTGGGGGGGTGGTGTGTGACGTTACATCTTTTCTGGCATCCCAAGTAAATACATTTTGTAAAACTTGTGAATTTGACCCTGACCCTAACCCTGAGTGTTGAAGTCTGGTGCAGTGTCTTGAGCCCTCTTCTACATTGAGGGTGAGTGACTAAATAACCGATTCCTCAGTAGTGAAAGTTCAAATTTAGCTTCCCTGAGGAAGCCAGACTTCAGTCACCCGGGTCTCCATTGTAAACACTGCAGCCCCTACGTGGGTGGCTGCAAGTTTCCAGGTCCTCCTTGGAGAAGCTGCCCTGCGGTGCTTGGTGATTTGATAACATCAGCTACCTTCTGTCTTCTAATAACAGTACTAAATGATTCTCCTACGAGGAAACGGATCTGGTTTCTTCCCTGATCGTTGGAAGAAGCAGCCTGCGTAGGGACTGCATCGTCCTCTGCACTTTCACAGCGAAGCTTGTGTCTGTCTCCGAGGAGTGTCGTGTGTGTCGTGGGAATCCCGGGAATTGCCTCCTTAATTCTTCCTGCTTTTGAGGGCTCGGGCAGCTCTGCCTGTTTCACCTGGGATGAGCAGCGGGTGGTCTCTGGCTGCTGTGGGACTAGGGCTTGGGGTGCCTCATCACATCCGGTGGCCTATCCAGGTGGGCATCATTGTCTTTTGCCTGTTGGCTGAGGCAGCTGTGATGCCATGGGGGTCATGCTTGTGTCAGGGCCAACCCAGTTCTTCCCATGCACACCTCTCCTGCTGGAGTGCCTGTCCTTATGATGACGTGTTGAATTAGCGTGGAGAATGGAGAGAGGCTCTGGGCCTCTCCTTCCCATTCTTACTCCCTGGAGCTGTGATGCCCGACAAGGGAGCCCATAACCTGAGCCTCCTTTAATTAGAATAAAGATTTGATTACATAGCTAATCACACTGGAAAAGAACTTCACAGGTTAAATTCCAGATTCAGCCCTTCAGGTCTAGTGGCCACGTTTCAGGGCTCAGCAGCTGTAGGTGGCTGTTGCCTTCAAGTTGGCTGAGCAGATTGGGAAGTTTCTAGCTCAGCCGGCAGTTCTCTTGCATGGCTCTGCCTGTGGTGAGGGCATCTCGGCTGGAGAGCTTTGTGGGGATCCCTTAGACCTCTGGCTGCAGCCAGGCTGCACGGTTCCTGTGCCCTGGTCCTCTGCAGGCCCAGAAGGATCCCACCACAGAGCCAGCGCTGCTAGACTTGTGGTACTGTGTGCAGAGAGCAGACGGGCAGGTCCGGGCCTTGCAGGGGCTGGAGTGACTGGCCTCCTTGGCCAGGTTCCCGTCTCCGAGTCTTCAGGGGAAATGCATCCACCATCCACACCGTGCACCAGAGGAAAACTGCAGGCTTCTCTGTGGATGGTGAAGTGAGATCATACAGAGTGACTAGGCTTGGGCTCCTGACCAGTGTGGAACCTGATGATACCTTTAGGTGGAACCTGACATGCCTCCGTGTGTACATGGTAAAGAATGCAGCATTGTCAGCTTGAATCCAGATGTGCTCCCATTTTGAGGTGGAAGGTTCTGGGAGTATTGACCGTTGGTGATTGTGCTCCGTGGAGGACTTTGAATGCAGGCACTGGTTTAGGATAACCCTGGTTTCCTGGTCCTGTATGTGGGTATCCCTGAATATCCTGGGCTGGAGTAAGGCAGGGAGGACAGGAGGGTGACAAGTGGTCAGGTGTTTCCAGCTGTGGGGAGTGATGCCATCAGATGGCCGAGATCAGGAGGGTGGTGGCCAGGGGACCAAAGCAGGGGTGCGTGGAAATGCCATGTTTCCCTGGGCGTGGGGAGGACCTGTTGAACTCTATTCCTGGGCAACAGTTCTTCCATTCTCAAGAATCTCTGCCATTGCGAATGAGGAGCAAATTCTGTAATTGCTCTAATTACTTACTGTTAAGTCCCCATCCCAATTACCATGAATTAACAACAGTGATAACAGCTTGCCTGGTCAAGCCTTGCCAAGAAAAACCATGTCCTCTCATTGACTTGGAGCAGGTGCACATCTGTTCTTCAAAAGTTCTAATGGGATGAAATTAGAAATATGAATTTTTAAAATTCACGTGTTACGAACTCTGTTCAGTGATTTCCTCTGAAATGAGAGACTATTTGCAGACGAGGCATTCAGACTGCAGCTCTCCTTAGAGCTGTCCTAGACCTCGATGCCGTCCTTTGGCCTCTTCCTGGGTGTGGGGTCCTCTGCTTGAAGCAAAACCACGTGGTCAGTGTGCATCACTACTGCAGCCAGCTCAACGTACACACCCACTGGGAGGGGGGCCGGATCACTTAACATTTTAAATGCATTTAACATTAAACCAGCAAGTCAGCCAGTGCTTTCTGTAACCAAGCTGCCTGGCTCATGGGAACCTGACATGAGGTTTAAAATTTTTTTTAACTGTACTTTTTTCTCCCCCGATCCTTGGGGAACTTCTATGTTCATATCTTCTTAAAAGATATGGTTAAATTCAACACTGAAATTTAAAAACATGCTTTCATATTTTTCTTTTAACCGATGTATCTGACATTGGTGAAGAACTAAGTGGGCATGTTGGTTTATTTTTATTTTTTTGAGAGACTCTTGCTGTGTTGCCCGGGCTGGAATGCAGTGGTGCGATCTTGGCTCACTGCAGCCTCACCTCCTGCTTCATGCAATTCTCCTGCCTCAGCCTCCTGAGTAGCTGGGATTGTAAGTGCCTGCCACCATGGCTGGTTCATTTTTGTATTAGTAAAGATGGGGTTTCAACATGTTGGTCAGGCTGGTCTTGAACTCCTGACCTCAGGTGATTTGCTCACCTTGGCCTCTCAAAGTGCTGGGATTACAGGCATGAGCCACCACACTCGGCCTGGGATATTCTTGATTGTAACTGTAATAGATCCCTTTAATAAAAACAAAACAGAACAACAAAAAACAGCTGTCTGAAAAGTCCCAAAATAGCTCACTTGGACAGGGATTTGGACACCAGTGGAATGGCCCAGCACAAACCATAGTTACATGGGCCATTCGGCCTGTTAGATCCTTAGGGTATTTGAAGTCGTGGGGATATTTGCATTTCTGCCTCTGAATATTGTGTTAGTATGAATTCGGCTAGTGTTTGAGGGCCAGGCTCAGATCTGGGAGAACAAGAGCCCCTGCTTTCACGGCTTTTCTCGTGTGTGTGTGTGTGTGTCTCTTAGGAAAATAGAAAGCATAAGAGATTTTTTTCAATGAGCTGGGAAGATGGAAAAACAAGCTTAAGATATTTACTTGTTTAGAAGAAGGGAAGTGCAAGGAATACTCAGCTTTGCTGCTGCTGAAGGAGGCCCCTGGCGGAGGCTGTTTCAGAGGTGGGATCTCTCTGAGAAAGGTGGTAAGAGGCAAATTGGATGCCCCATCTGGTTTGTCAGATGGGGAAAGTTAGTATCCCCAAAACAGCCTCAGCATTCTGGAAAAGGCTTTGGAAAACCAGCTAGGGTGTGGGACATTGTTGGCCGCTGGGTAGAAGGAAAACATTGCTGGTCCTGAGGACTGTACTGTTCTTCAACTGCTATAAAGAGCTACTTGAGGCTGGGTAATAAGGAAAATAAGGTTTAATCGGCATACAGTTCTGTGGGCTGGACAGGCTTCTACATCTGGGGAAACTGACAATCAGGGTGGAAGGTGAAGGGGAGGCAGGTATGTCTTCACATGGCTGGAAGGGGAGAGAGTGAAGGGGAAGGTGCCATGTACCTCCAAACAACCAGATCTCAGGAGACCTATCATGAGGACAGCACGTGGAGGATTGTGCTAAACCATTAGAAACCACCCCCATGAGTCAATCACCTCCCGCCAGGGCCCACCTCCAACACAGAGTTACAGTTCAGCATGAGGTTTGGGTGGGAACACACAGCCACACCATGTCAGGCTTCCCATTCTTCTCCTGCACGTGCTTCACAATTGGTTCTGTCACTGGTTTTGGTTTTTGTTGATACATAATATATGTACATATTTTCAGAGTGCATGTGATATCTTGATTCATCCCTATATTGATCAAATCTGGGTACTTGGGATGTCTTTCCCTTGAAATACTTTCTTTTCCTTGTGCTGGTAATGTTCAAGTTATTCTCTCCTAGCTGTTTTGAAATACACAGTAGATGACCCACTGCCATCCCCCTGCTGATTTATCAATAGTAGGCCTTGTGCTCCCATTAGGCTGTGTGTTTGTGCCCGTTACCAGCCTCTGCCCATCCTGCTTATGAGTGGGCTCTGCTGGGCCCTGTTGGCCACCTACCTTTGGCCTCCATGAGATCTGCTCTCAGCTCCTGCTTATGAGAACATGTGCCGTTTCTTTGCTTGGCTCATTTGCTTAACGTAATGTCCTCCAGCTCCATCCATGCTGTCGCGGATGACAGGGCTCTCCGCTGTGTGGTGGAGTGTTGCTCCTGTGTATGTTCGGGCCACGTTTCCTTCATCCCCTGTTGATGGGCACTCAGGTGATTTCGGACCTTGGCTGCTGTGGATGGTGCTGCATTGAAGTCGGGAGCAGTCACTGGCTTTATACTCGGGGGACGTGAGCCACTTTGATGTTCTCAAGCATCCTATCCCCAAAATCCTCCGTGGAATGCCGCATTCCTTTGTGCCCATGGCTTCCACTAGGATGAACCGCTGGGAAGGGGCTTTGAGTGAAAGCTTGGGTTTCTGTCTTTAACAGGTACCTGGCTGCACTGACCAAGCAGGGGTCCCAGTGACCCTGGACACTGCCTCACATAAGGTCCAAAGATTCAGTTAGGTTCTTTTTTTAACTTTAAAAAAAAAAAAAAAAGCCTTTGAGCTGGTTAAGCTATAGCATTATCAGTTAGTGATTTTCATATTGGAAAGGTGTATATTTTCTAAGAAGGAAAAAAATCCTGTTAAAGACTCTAACCACAGATTAAATCATGTCAAGGAAAGAGGTACTATTTTGGGGGAAAATCACCCCATCATGTCAAAGATCAAGGAGATTACTTACATAGTTTGAGTTAATTATGAAATCTTAAGTGGTTTTGAGAAGACGAACTGTGGATGCTGCAAGACATGAGACTGAGGCTGATATAATGTTAGTCAGCCCTGATAGAATGTGGCTATTATTTAAAGCTTGCTCCAGTATTGCTTGATAGATTGTAAGTTAATGTAAAGATCTGTTTGATGCTTTTATTTTACAAAATATTGAGAAAAAGTTTGACAGCCAAGGAACAGCCTTCAACCAATTTCTTCCTAATTTCTATCACCAGAAAACTGTGTCAATTCCAGAATTTACTTTTGGAAAGTTCCTGTAAGGAGAGCAGAGGTATTGGTGGTTGAATGGTGATTTGAATTTAGGTGAAGATCATTAAATATTTCAGTCATGTTTGTCTTGGTGGTTTTAGCAATTTTATATTAAATTTAGAACTGCGAGTCAAACCAAATGTGTTCTTTTGCTTTTGTGATACTCCTTTGTTTGTATGACTATATGGTAAAGAATGATATATAGGATATGTTTTTCTGTGTAGACATTAGGATTTTTAGGGGAACAAATTATTCTAATAGACATTGGGCTGTATGTTGGGTCCTTTGTATATTGAATCAGTATAATGAGGACCACTTGAAAGTATGTTTCTATACAAGATCTTTTATATGCTGACTTGTGTTATGCAAAATCCTTCATCCTGTAAGAAGACTAAGCAATGGATTGGAGGAGAGGTTTAATCCCCCATTAGGTCTATTCCAAATGCCCAGAATTGAATGCAAGTAACAATTATGTTTTTGAAGTGGGTATGTGTGTGTAGTGGACTCCTTTTTAGGTTATGGGAGGGAGGTAAAGCAAAGATCAGATTTGCTGATGAACATTTGTGCATATTCAAGTGGAGAAGTCATATGACTTGACTGCACCTGCGTACTCTGATTTTTGGTTTCGTTAGTGTCCATAGCCACAAGCCTCAGCCGCCTCTGGGAACCACTCTGAGGGGCTGTGGTGAGGGTTATTACAGAGTCGTGTGTCTTAGTGAATGGCACAAATGGCCTTGTGGGCCTACTTTGGGTTTGCTTGAACCTGTAGATTGTTAAACTAATTTTAGTTTAACATTTTGAGGATTATAAATTGTGATTCTTGTCTAAGAAGATGTTTCTATTGTCTCTGACGACAGGAGCCACAATACAGATGGTCCCTGGCTCACAATGGTTACATTTGTGATTTTTTTTTCCCCCCCAAACCTTGTGATGGTGTGAACTAGTCTCACTCAGTGAATTGTTCGGCCTGAGATGGGCTGCCTCTGGATGAACCCGTTGTAAGTTGAAACTATTATGTCAAATGCACTTTCTATTTAGGATATTTTCAGCTTACGCTAGGTTTATTGGAAAGTGTCATCCCATGGTAAGTCAGGGAGCATATGTGGTCATAAAATTAGAGACGATCTCCTCGATACCATGAGATATAATGTTACTGACGTTATAGAGATACAATGAAAACAATCAAGTGGGACTTGGAAGCCTTGGAGGGACTCACAATGGCGGCTCCTGGAATGCAAACGTGAGGGCCACTGGCTTGTGGATGTGAGGTGTGTGCCTTTTGCTTAGCCCAGTGGGTTATCAGCTGCTCTGGAGGGCAGAGAGGTCCAGCGTTCCTGTGTTTAGGTGTTTGAGCTGCCTTAAGAGGCTAGGTTAATTCTCACTGGTGTATTCAGGGCTTTAGGCCTTCGGAACAAGCAGGAGGAAGCACGACTTTGTAGAGCTTTGGAAATCCCAACGGACTTCAGGGCCATCCCCTTGGCAGGAGAGAGCCCCACTGGAGGCAAGCAGGGTACAATGCGGGCCTGAGCTGGGCCAAGGCGTGTATGGACGTTGTGAGGGCCACAGGACACAGATCGGTCTTGATTCACAACTGGTGTCTGGCCACGCAACATTTCTGGCAGGTACATGAGTGCAGGGATTTGGGTTTTGGGGTGTGTGTCCTGGTTGCCTAGTTGCTTGGAAGACCCCTATTCAGACCCCAGCCTGAGTCACCGTGACAGGCCTCCCACTTCACAGGCCACAAGGAAGCCGTGGCGTCAGTCACTGACGCCCACCAGATGTCAGATGTGCGTGTGTATCTTCCCCGGTCTCGGGATGGGTCTTGTTTTGAGGTTATAGTAAACGTTCTTTAAGAGCGGTTTTGGATTTTTTATGTTTGCAAGGAGGCAGCAGGGAGAGCTTGAGCAGTGAGATCCCCTTCCCAACCAATGAGAATTCAGATCACAGCAGGTAATTAGGGCAGCGGGGCGGGTGGCAGAACCCTGAACTGTGGCTGTTTCTGGTGTCTTGCCCCCGCGGACAGAGCGTGCTGGGGCCTCCCTAGTCCTCTGTGGGGTGGGTGAAGCGCATGAGCCGGGTGCTGCTGGGCTGCGGCTGGCTCCCCAGCCCGGAGTTTGTGCAGGACTCCTTCTGAAGACAATTTGGAACCCAGAAAGCAGCACTGAGGAGAACAGGTTTGTGCGTTTCTGGATCCTTGGTGCTTCCCAGTCTCAGACGCTGCGCAGGCTCTGAGGGGTCTCACCAGGGAGACTTGCACAGTCGGCCCCGGGGTGGAGTGGGGCTGCAGCGGGTCTTGTAGGAGTTGGAAGGTGGGGGTGAGTGTCTCTCACAGGACCTTTCAAATGGGCCCAGCAGGATGCATCTGTGGAAAGGGTGCCACCTAACGCAGGGCTGCAGCCAGCAGGGCCTGAAAGGCTACAGCGGGCTGTGTTTCTGCTCTCTTGAGAGAGTCTCGGCACGGTTTTCCTTGGTTTTTGTCTGGAGGACGCTTCCCCCTTCCTTGGGCTTATGTAGCCTTCTGAGCTTCCTTGTTGAGTATGACAAAGGCCTGAGAAGGCATTTTTATGGCATTATGTTATCCTGGTGGCTGGGTAAATGACCTGCAAATGCGGGTGACTCAGTAGCTCTGAGGGTGTTCAATATCCAAGACAGAGGTGGGGAGGAAATGTTGAGGCAGGCGTCAGAGGATCTGTTCTCTGCTTCACACTGGGGCCCTGGTTCACTGACAGTCTTCACACTCCATCCAAAATGGCGATAATGAAGTCTCACAGATTCGGCTTCAGCTGAGAGCTGCCTCCAGCCAGTTTTGTGTAACAGTTTATATGTTTGGTGTGAAGGGCGGGCGTCATTTGATCTTATTTGTGGTGGTGCTTATTGGTGGCTTTTCCGTAAGGAATTTAGACTTTATTAGCTTTGGCAAGGGAATCCTGAGTGATAAATTGGAAGAATGTTTCAGGAAATTCTGGAACCTGCAGTGAATCTGGAATCTGTATGAAATTGAGATTTGGATTCTCATGATTTCCTAATGAAACCCCAAAACCCAGTAGTTGAGACAGTAGTAGAGCTTCAATTGTGCTGCCCCAGTTCCCCATTTTAAAAGGAACACGTTGCTTTCATCTAGAATGTTCTGAGCTCTGAGTGCTGCCGGCGGAGTGACCAGCTCTCTGCATCAGAGGGGAAGCCAGGGCTGCGCTCACGACGTAGCAGCAGCTGGGAGGTGACCCTGGGCCTCAGGCACGTGTGCTGCTGACCATTTTCTGTAAACTCCAAGGGTGCTGCAGTGGTTTCCTTGGTGCTTTACAGTCTTCTGAAGCTTTTGATGTGTCTGCACTTTATAGATTTTTCTGAAGTAGACGGCCTTTTCCCACACCATTGTGCTGAGTTTTGTCAGAGGCTGGTGTGTAGGAAGCACCACACCCACATTCTGACAGGGAAGACTCTGGTGCCCAACTGAGGTCAGAGTGGAAATTTGTTTTTCCTTTCCTCCAGTCTGGTCTAGCTGTTCCCTGCTTGGCCAGAAGAAAATCATGCTTATCCAAGTCGTAGGCAAACCCCCTAAGTCAAACATTTGTCTTTTTTCTTTAATATACCAGTTTAGTTTATATGGAATGATAGAGAAATGTCTTTTTAGGGGAAAATTAATTTAATTACAGAGACCTTTCTGGATTAAAAACTGCAATCAAGAGGCTATTTTGTAATAAGATCTAGTTAAATACTACAGTTGAAAGCTCCTTATATTTGATCTTAAACTTGGGCCCGGTGTGTGTGTCAGCACGCTCGTACTCATGAGGCCAGGCTCAGCTGTGAACTACAGGCACAGTACATACTTTCTGGTTGCTTTTTTGAAAGTCTTACTGCTTGGCCTCTCTGACTCAAATGTTGAGTTACATTGATTCTGTTCAGAATGATCATCCTTCTGTCCAGGGTCCAGTCGTCTTCCTCTTCTTTGTCTCCTACAGTACTGTGTATTTAATAGTCACATATTTTATAGGTTACAGGTGACTGATCTGTTCATTAGGAAAACAATGCCAATTTTTACATCATTATAATGGACTTGTTAAATGATTGTTAGTATAATGGAACTTACATGGCAAAAGAGGCTTTGCAGATGTGACCGTAACGGACAGTGAGATGGGGGAGGACCCTGGGTTGTCCAGGTGGGGTCTGGTGTCCTCACATGTGCCTTGATAAGAGGGAGTACGAAGGTCTGCCTCAGGAGGGCTGAGGGCGGGGGTGGGGCAGGGGCTGGAGGGGCATGGGGCCAAGGGTGGGGCAGGGGCCAGAGGCGTGCAGGGATGAGGCCGGGACAGTGGTCGGAGGGGGGTGTGGGGCTGAGCCAAGCTGTATGGTGGCCTCTCTGAATTGGGAGACTCCAGGCAGGAACACAATCTACTGACCCCTTGGCTTCAGCCCTGGGACTCCTGACTTCCAGGGCTGAGAGGAGGTTTGCATTTGTGGTAATTTGTTGCAGCAGCAATAGGAAGTTAATGCATTGTATCTGCTCTTCACCTCTAAACCTTTGAAAAGTAACCCTGTTGTATCAGACGCCTCCTCCACGCTCCTGCTCCTCCTCCTCCACGCTCCTGCTCCTGCTCCTCCACGCTCCTGCTCCTGCTCCTCCACGCTCCTGCTCCTCCACGCTCCACGCTCCTGCCCCTCCACGCTCCACGCTCCTGCCCCTCCACGCTCCACGCTCCTGCCCCTCCACGCTCCACGCTCCTGCCCCTCCACGCTCCACGCTCCTGCCCCTCCACGCTCCACGCTCCTGCCCCTCCACGCTCCACGCTCCTGCCCCTCCACGCTCCACGCTCCTGCCCCTCCACGCTCCACGCTCCTGCCCCTCCACGCTCCACGCTCCTGCCCCTCCACGCTCCACGCTCCTGCCCCTCCACGCTCCACGCTCCTGCCCCTCCACGCTCCACGCTCCTGCCCCTCCACGCTCCACGCTCCTGCCCCTCCACGCTCCACGCTCCTGCCCCTCCACGCTCCACGCTCCTGCCCCCACGCTCCACGCTCCTGCCCCTCCACGCTCCTGCCCCTCCACGCTCCTGCCCCTCCACGCTCCTGCCCCTCCACGCTCCTGCCCCTCCACGCTCCTGCCCCTCCACGCTCCTGCCCCTCCACGCTCCTGCCCCTCCACGCTCCTGCCCCTCCACGCTCCTGCCCCTCCACGCTCCTGCCCCTCCACGCTCCTGCCCCTCCACGCTCCTGCCCCTCCACGCTCCTGCCCCTCCACGCTCCTGCCCCTCCACGCTCCTGCCCCTCCACGCTCCTGCCCCTCCACGCTCCTGCCCCTCCACGCTCCTGCCCCTCCACGCTCCTGCCCCTCCACGCTCCTGCCCCTCCACGCTCCTGCCCCTCCACGCTCCTGCCCCTCCACGCTCCTGCCCCTCCACGCTCCTGCCCCTCCACGCTCCTGCCCCTCCACGCTCCTGCCCCTCCACGCTCCTGCCCCTCCACGCTCCTGCCCCTCCACGCTCCTGCCCCTCCACGCTCCTGCCCCTCCACGCTCCTGCCCCTCCACGCTCCTGCCCCTCCACGCTCCTCCACGCTCCTCCACGCTCCTCCACGCTCCTCCACGCTCCTCCACGCTCCTCCACGCTCCTCCACGCTCCTCCACGCTCCTCCACGCTCCTCCACGCTCCTGCTCCTGCTCCTCCACGCTCCTGCTCCTGCTCCTCCACGCTCCTGCTCCTGCTCCTCCACGCTCCTGCTCCTGCTCCTCCACGCTCCTGCTCCTGCTCCTCCACGCTCCTGCTCCTGCTCCTCCACGCTCCTGCTCCTGCTCCTCCTCCATGCTCCTGCTCCTGCTCCTCCTCTTCCATGCTCCTGCTGCTCCTCCTCCATGCTCCTGCTCCTCCTCTTCCATGCTCCTGCTCCTCCTCTTCCATGCTCCTGCTCCTCCTCCTCCCTTTCCTTGCACAGCCCTTCCTTTTCCCACTTCCTCCCTATTTCCTGGACAGCTTTCTTTCTCTTTTTCTCCTTCCCCGTCCTTGGGCAACCTCCTTGAAACTCTGGTTGAAAGTCACTGGTCTGTGGGGCCACCTATTTGACA